>NC_091348.1:15754611-15839611 GCF_038502225.1 Cherax quadricarinatus
ACAACTAAATAATGATCTGATATATCAGTTGCCCCTCTATAAACATGTACATCCTGGAGCCTACCCATCAACCTTTTATCCACCAATACATAATCTAACAAACTACTTTCATTACGTGCTACATCATACCTTGTATATTTATTTATCCTCTTTTTCATAAAATATGTATTACTTATTACCAAATTTCTTTCTACGCATAGCTCAATTAAAGGCTCCCCATTTACATTACCCCTGGCACCCCAAATTTACCTACTATATATACATGTATATATATACATATATACATATATATATATACATATATACATATATATACATATATACATATATACATATATATGTATACATGTATATATATGTATATATATATATATATATATATATATATATACACATATGTATACATGTATATATATGTATATATATATATACATATATATGTATATATGTATACATGTATATATATGTATATATATATATATATATATATATATATATATATGTATATATATATATATATATATATATATATATATATATATTATATTTCTGTTTTGTGTGTATGCGCAGATGCCACAACCAGTTCAGTCTACCACCTAGCAGCAGAAGAGATCCTAGCGGGTATTTTAGCTAGCTAGCTGTGTGTGATCATGATCGCTAAGTGAGAGATGTGCGTTGTGAATTAATGCAGTCTGCCTGCCTTGAACTTGCAAAACGAAACGAGAAATCTCGATCTTCAAAATAATTCTCTTCTTAACTCCACTCTCACTCCTATTTCTCATACATTAGCATACGCACTTATCATACTGACACTACCAAGTCAATCAAGAGTACATTGACCAGCCATCTTAATCTCCCACAATGGGAGTGTCACCTCTCTCGTACATCTCACTAAATACCTCTGTTTTGCTGTGATTGGTTCCTTATAATCATTGGTGATTCCTATTGTAAATTTCTGCTACGCTTTAAATAATTATGACCCCAATGAAAAATAAGTCACTGACTTTTTTGGGTTATCCTAGGTAATTTACACATGTTGAACTGTACATGATAATTGTACTTATGTGTATCTGCACTTAAACTTATTTATTACCTTGCCAGTGCCGGCACCACTCAAATGACACGTCGTCATATGACAAAACTACATGTGATTTATTTTGTCATTTTTACTATATTGCCTAAGTTTCATTGTCTCTTCTCTTTTTGATTCCTGCTTTATTAATCTCATCTTTTGCTACTGCCTTCCTTTTATTCCATCATTGCTGCATTTTTATAAGTTTTACCTTCCTGCTTATTACTCTTCATTATCCTACTTTCCTATCCTTTGCCTTTTTTCCTTATATTTCCCTTTATCTCTTATCATCCTGCACCTTAATAATTCTATCTCTGTTTCCTAGCGTGGATAATTGAAGCTCTGAATAAGTGGGCACGGAAGTGGATGCTTAATTAACTACCGAGCAAAGACATGCATTACGAGACATTTTCTTGTTAGCTGACTAACAAAATACCAAGGCCAAAAATGCAATCAACTAAAATACATTCGGCCTCGTTCAGTGGGTAGAAACGAAGTACACAAGTTTTTCACTCGCACAATAGTACAAGTTTATTCTGTTGTGGCAGTGGCATTGCTAGGGTTGGTGTCACCCGGTGTGGCATCTTTGGTGTCACCCCCGTGAACTCCAAGGGCGGGGGGATAGGGGGAGTAAACTTTAGTTACGTCACTACTGCATGACCAGTGACTAATGTTTAGCAATAAGACTGTTTAAGGACCATAAACCGAACAGGAGAATACTTCTCAACTTTATTATTGATAAAAAAAGTAATCGTAGTAATAATGAGGAAACAAACTCAAATGCCACTTTGAGTACAGGCAACAGATCCTACATTTATTCATGGATTAAGGGTTTTTCTAAATTATCGTAAGTAAAATCAATTTATCCTAGTTTTTCATATAGCGTCATTGATTTTCCCTATACGTATAGGCCTATTTGTACTCTGTAATCATGTATGTAATAGGCTATATAGAAACAAAGGATTTTTATCTTATGTTGCTGCAGCACTGTTTTGGGCACTAGTGTCACCCCTTGATGGTGTCACCCGGGGCACACCTCCCCCCCCATTATGACGCCACTGTGTTATGAGGATAATTAGGTGTTCTGAATGCTCACCCTCACCTAGGCTACTGCTAAATTAGCGATGCCTGGTAACCGATGAAAAGCTTTGAATTACATATATCACTCTTTTATTAATCTGTTCAGGTTGACAGATTATTTTACTTTGAGAACCCTGCCTGTGTGACGGAGTTTACCTGGAGAGAGTTCCGGGGGTCAACGCCCCCGCGGCCCGGTCTGTGACCAGGCCTCCTGGTGGATCAGAGCCTGATCAACCAGGCTGTTACTGCTGGCTGCACGCAAACCAACGTACGAGCCACAGCCCGGCTGGTCAGGAACCGACTTTAGGTGCTTGTCCAGTGCCAGCTTGAAGACTGCCAGGGGTCTGTTGGTAATCCCCCTTATGTATGCTGGGAGGCAGTTGAACAGTCTCGGGCCCATGACACTTATTGTATGGTCTCTTAACGTGCTGGTGACACCCCTGCTTTTCATTGGGGGGATGGTGCATCGTCTGCCAAGTCTTTTGCTTTCGTAGTGAGTGATTTTCGTGTGCAAGTTCGGTACTAGTCCCTCTAGGATTTTCCAGGTGTATATAATCATGTATCTCTCCCGCCTGCGTTCCAGCGAATACAGGTTTAGGAACCTCAAGCGCTCCCAGTAATTGAGGTGTTTTATCTCCGTTATGCGCGCCGTGAAGGTTCTCTGTACATTTTCTAGGTTAGCAATTTCACCTGCCTTGAAAGGTGCTGTTAGTGTGCAGCAATATTCCAGCCTAGATAGAACAAGTGACCTGAAGAGTGTCATCATGGGCTTGGCCTCCCTAGTTTTGAAGGTTCTCATTATCCATCCTGTCATTTTTCTAGCAGATGCGATTGATACAATGTTATGGACCTTGAAGGTGAGATCCTCTGACATGATCACTCCCAGGTCTTTGACGTTGGTTTCGCTCTATTTTGTGGCCAGAATTTGTTTTGTACTCTGATGAAGATTTAATTTCCTCGTGTTTACCATATCTGAGTAATTGAAATTTCTCATCGTTGAACTTCATATTGTTTTCTGCAGCCCACTGAAAGATTTGGTTGATGTCCGCTTGGAGCCTTGCAGTGTCTGCAATGGAAGACACTGTCATGCAGATTCGGGCCCGGTGGCCTGGTGGCTAAAGCTCCCGCTTCACACACGGAGGGCCCGGGTTCGATTCCCGGCGGGTGGAAACATTCGACACGTTTCCTTACACCTGTTGTCCTGTTCACCTAGCAGCAAATAGGTACCTGGGTGTTAGTCGACTGGTGTGGGTCGCATCCTGGGGGACAAGATTAAGGACCCCAATGGAAATAAGTTAGACAGTCCTCGATGACGCACTGACTTTCTTGGGTTATCCTGGGTGGCTAATCCTCCGGGGTTAAAAATCCGAACGAAATCTTATCTTATCTTATCTGCAAAGGAAGACACGGTGCTGTGGCTGACATCCTTGTCTATGTCGGATATGAGGATGAGGAACAAGATGGGAGCGAGTGCTGTGCCTTGTGGAACAGCTTTTCACCGTAGCTGCCTCGGACTTTACTCTGTTGACGACTACTCTCTGTGTTCTGTTAGTGAGGAAATTATAGATCCATCGACCGACTTTTCCTGTTATTCCTTTAGCACGCATTTTGTGCGCTATTACGCCATGGTCACACTTGTCGAAGGCTTTTGCAAAGTCTGTATATATTACATCTGCATTCTTTTTGTCTTCTAGTGCATTTAGGACCTTGTCGTAGTGATCCAATGTATTGAGTTTACTTTGAACCATATTTTGGGGGTTTAAGTATTTTTTAATTAGTGTTCATATTAATAGCAGCTTTAATGAGAGATGTGCAACTGATAGTGATAGACTTCAAAGTAACAGAATAAATGGTTTAAAGACATGTGAGCAAACACTAGAACATAGAAAACGTTTCAATCTTGGGACCTTAATCACTTCTTACACACAAGGGTTAAGAAAAGTAGTATATATATAGGCATATAATGATCGGTAATGACTTAATGAAAACACAGAGTACAAGTGCAGTTTCAGAAGGGGTCAGGTAGCTCATGAGGTCACCCGATTCCAGTGTTGTGGGGCTTAACCTTGTCGAGTATTAGGTATGTAGCTTTTTAATCCAGTGTTGGTGATGACAGTCACTGAGGTTTCCACGTATTTTCGACGTGTAAAGTCAGGTTCAGAGGTTATGAGTTGTTCCTCTTTCCAACTCAACAAATATTCCCTGGAGTTTCTGTGGCGGACACAGAGTTTTTTAAATTCTCCAAGTTGCAGGCGTATTAATGTTCACTCAGGTGTATAGACTTCTACCTCTCTCTTCCCCCTACATATTTCTTGAAACTGTGTCCATAGGAGGGGGGAGTGTAGACGCCTGCTGTAGAGGTAAGGGTGTGGGATTTTGCTTTTAAGCGAGGTCCTGACAAGAGGATGTAGCTTCAGTGCCTACATTGATGTTACTTCTAACAAACACCTGGCGGGTGTTCCTGACACCTACCCCACATGAAAGCACAAAGAACTGCTTGGAAGGTTTCATGGGATTCTTCTTGAGGATAGCACGAACATTGAAGCTGCAATCCCACAAGGTAAGGGGAGAGGGGGAATGAAGACATTCTTAAGATTTTTGATATACGTACAGGTACGCTCTTCTTAAAGAAAACAAGGACTGAAGATGCGGATAACCCTCAAAGAGAAAACAATTAGGACAACCTTTTTGTTTATATGTAATAGTGCAAATAGAAGTGAATGAGATCATCCTTGTTGATAGGTTGCCTACGCACTTTGAATAGAAGGTCGTGGCTGACGGGAGACCTGTACAGGACATCAATGAAATAGGAATCTACCCTCTCTTGAATTCCAATGTGAACTTTCTGAATCGCTCTACTGTGTTGATTTTGCTGAGGGCGTGGATATTAAAATGTGTGGGGTAGAACACCAAGATATCACCAATTTTTTTTTTCTTTGCTAGGAAACAGTGTTGGGACAGAGGGGTGCCGAATTTCTTGGTTTCCAGGTTTTCCATGAAGAGTTTGGTAAGCACAGCACTGAGGGATCTACCCATTGCCATGCCTAAGTTTTGTTTATTAGAAGTATTTCAGTGTGATTTGACCTGGTGACACAACACACTACCTCCCGATGATCCAACTTGACCACCAAGCTTCCTATTTTGTTTGTGGTGGTTATCTTGATACTTAAAGGCATTATAGGTAATGCAGAGATCCACAAGTCATGGAGAGGTAATGGAGTGTTGTGCTTGTCGGTTAGCTTCCGTCTCAGATAACTATAAACAAAGCTATGGGATAGTAATAGGCAGCCTGATACGTTGATATCTTGGTGTTCTATCAACGATGGTTTAGTATCCAGGCCCTCAACAAAATCAACACAGTTAAGCCATCTATGAAGCTCACATTGGAACTCAAAAACAGAGTAGCCTCCCTTTCCTCAACATCCTCTTGTGCATATCTCCCGACAGTAACTTTCTCTTCAAAGTACATAGGAAACATATCAACAAAAATGATCTTATAAACTTCTATCCTCATAATGACATTTACACCAAAAGAGGTGCCCTAATTGGTTTCTACTTGGAGTATTCACAACTCGTCCTTGTTTATTGGAAACGTGTGCCTACAAGCCTTCACACGTCTTTTCCCCCCTTCATAAAGGATTGGAGGCTCAAAGCTCACAGCATCCTCAGCAAAACCCCTATAGAACATTCTATCATGTAGTTTTAAGTGCTCATGTGAGGATGGTGCCAGGAATGTTTGGCAGGTGCATGATAGAACCAACATCAGTGTAGGCACCATGGGTATATCCTTATTTTGCTAAAAAGCAAAACCTACACCCTTTACCTCCACAAAAGACATCTATACCGTCTCCTGTGGCCACGGTTCCAAGAAATATATAGGGATTTGGAAAAGGCGTACGACAGGTTGGATAGGGGGGCAATGTGGCAAATGTTGAAGGTGTATGGTGTAGGAGGTAGGTTACTGAAAGCAGAGAAGAGTTTTTACGAGGATAGTGAGGCTTAAGTTAGAGTATGTAGGAAAGAGGGAGATTATTTCCCAGTAAAAGTAGGCCTTAGACAAGGATGTGTGATGTCACCGTGGTTGTTTAATATATTTATAGATGGGGTTGTAAGAGAAGTAAATGCGAGGGTCTTGGCAAGAGGCGTGGAGTTAAAAGATTAAGAATCACACATAAAGTGGGAGTTGTCACAGTTGCTTTTTGCTGATGACACTGTGCTCTTGGAAGATTCTGAAGAGAAGTTGCAGAGGTTGGTGGATGAATTTGGTAGGGTATGTAAAAGAAGAAAACTAAAAGTGAATACAGGAAAGAGTAAGGTTATGAGGATAACAAAAAGATTAGGTGATGAAAGATTGGATATCAGACTGGAGGGAGAGAGGTATGGAGGAGGTGAATGTATTCAGATATTTGGGAGTGGACGTGTCAGCAGATGGGTCTATGAAAGATGAGGTGAATCATAGAATTGATGAGGGGAAAAGGGTGAGCGGTGCACTTAGGAGTCTGTGGAGACAAAGAACTTTGTCCTTGGAGGCAAAGAGGGGAATGTATGAGAGTATAGTTTTACCAACGCTCTTATATGGGTGTGAAGCATGGGTGATGAATGTTGCAGCGAAGAGAAGGCTGGAGGCAGTGGAGATGTCATGTCTGAGGGCAATGTGTGGTTTGAATATAATGCAGAGAATTCGTAGTTTGGAAGTTAGGAGGAGGTGCGGGATTGCCAAAACAGTTGTCCAGAGGGCTGAGGAAGGGTTGTTGAGGTGATTCGGACATGTAGAGAGAATGGAGCAAAACAGAATGACTTCAAGAGTGTATCAGTCTGTAGTGGAAGGAAGGCAGGGTAGGGGTCGGCCTAGGAAAGGTTGGAGGGAGGGGGTAAAGGAGGTTTTGTGTGTGAGGGGCTTGGACTTCCAGCGGGCATGCGTGAGTGTGTTTGATTGGAGTGAATGGAGACAAATGGTTTTTAATACTTGACATGCTGTTGGAGTGTGAGCAAAGTAACATTTATGATGGGATTCAGGGAAACTGGCAGGCCAGACTTGAGTCCTGGAGATGGGAAGTACAGTGCCTGCACTCTGAAGGAGGGGTGTTAATGTTGCAGATAAAAACTGTAGTGTAAAGCACCCTTCTGGCAAGACAGTGATGGAGTGAATGATGGTGAAAGTTTTTCTTTTTCGGGCCACCCTGCCTTGGTGGGTATTGGCCAGTGTGTTAATAAAAAAAAATAAAAGAGTGAACATCAATACGCCTGTAATATGGACGAGTTAGGCAGTGTCTGTGTCCTCCAAAGAAACTCCATGGGACACTTGACAAGTTGGAAAGAAGTACAACTCGCCATCTCTGAACCTGACCTTAGATGTTGAATTTGCCTGAAAGCCTCTTTGATTGTCATTACCAACACCACAGATCAAAAAGCTAGAGGTTACAACACATGGATAACCAGATACTTGACATGGTTAAGTCCCACAGGACAAGAATCGGGTGACCTCAATCTGACACTGTCACTAACCTTACTCCTGCTATAAACTTTTCATCAGAACACTATAGATCACTTACATCTCACTTTATGCCTATATATATACTGATATTCTTGAACCTTTATGTGCTAGAAGTGATCAAGGTCCCAGAGCAAAATGTTTTCTATTAAATAGTATATCCTAGTGCTTGCTCACACCTCATTTTAAACCACATGTCAATGTTCATTACCAAGTGTTATACCTTGATAATCTAAGTTGTAATGTATCCTGCAGGTGATGTGTGTGATAATGTAGACTGCCGAGCTGGTCGTGAATGTGTAGTGAGCCAAGGTGTTGCCCACTGCCAATGTGTACAGTCATGTCCTGAACGATACGCCCCCGTCTGTGGCTCTGATGGAACCTCCTATGATAACCACTGTCTCCTCCACCGCCACGCCTGTCTTTCTGTTAGTTCAAATGTACTTTTATTTATCAGTGTTAATATTATCTCCATAATTCTTACTTCTTGTGTCATCACCAATTTTTTAATGAAGTCAGAGATGTTACTGCGAATCTTAAGGTTCAACTTGCTTATCACTTTTACAACAGTGGTGCCTGGGAAACAATTGCTTACACACATTTATGTGCAGTTATAATACCTGCAAATACAGTAGTACATTTAAATTACACTATTTTAAATACAGCCTCTCCTCGCTTAACGACAGAGTTCTGTTCCTAAGACATCACTAAATGAATTCGTCGCTAAGCGAGGAGCATACTATAATGGTAGTGAGTTTGTTTCAACCATCTTTGATATTGATTTAATATCACCTTTGCACCATTTAACATTTTTAGTATATTTTTAAATGTTTATACAGTAGTGTACTGTACTATATTGTAATAAACAAAATAAAGGAAATCAGCTCTAATTTACTTTATTTAGATATGCAATACTGGTCAGAGAGCCCGTTGTAAGTCTGAGCCGTCAGTAAATGAGTGTGTCGCCAAGTGAGGAGAGGCTGTATTTTTATTTTAAACAAATGCATTAATATTATATGCACAATTATTTTATGCATGTATAAAGAACTTAAATTTGTTTGAAACAGATTTGTCAAGAACTGTAATTTTGATATATACTTTTTTCTTAGGCTAAAATAAATTATTTTCATTGGTTACTTAATTATCAAGTGCATTCATACTTTGTGTATATTAATTTTATGCATGTATACTCACACTTATTTGGTTAAGAACCAAGTTAAATAATTATATTTTTTGGTGAGGCTAGGGTAGCTGGTGTTGCCATGTACTGGACATGTTCAGTGGCTGATGCACCAGACTTTATCCAACACCCTCCCTCACGGTTATACTACTTACCACTACATACCCACCCACCCCTCCCCTCCACCCTCGGTCCCCATCATTTTCTTCCCTTTTACTCTCTCAGAGAGACGGTCCTGCTGGTGCCTATCCTGTTATGAACTGTACTGTATACTGTATTATAGCTCTCTTCTTTTTAATTAACAAATAGTATTAAATAATGTTTAATACTATTTGTAGGTGAAATAGAACAGTAATAAAGTAAAATACCAATTAAATTGTGAAGAACCCATTTCCGAATATAACATGGGTTTCTATGGAAAAACAGGTTCAGAGTTCCAAGCATTCAGCAAACAAAAAAAAAATCAGGAACACATTAGGGTTGTAAGCTCTGGCCCTTACATACAGTTAACTCTACCTCATTTTTACCATATTGTTACTGAGATGGCTAGCAATTTAAAAAATCAAGGTAATATGCAGTACATGTATACTGTATATAAAAAGTACTGTACGTATAAACATGATTCATCTTTACCATAACCATTATGCACATTACATCTACTGTAACCATCAACCTCTCAGTACATAACAGATGCTTTACTATCTATAAAACCCATTTTGGGAATTATAATTAATAATTTGTTCAAACTCTCAACATATTAACTTGACAGTTATAGCTTTTTTTTCTTTTCTTTTTTTAAACTTTGTCTTACCTTTAGTTATTAACATTAGTAACACTGCAGTGTAAAGTTTTCTTTTTTACCCAACACTGACCCCTCAAGGAAGGTTCCTTGATGTTGGTGAGGGGCTCTTGATTTAGGGAATTGGATCTGTGCTCCAGTTCCCTGAATTAAGCCTGAATGCCTTCCACATCCCCCCCCCCAGGCGCTGTATAATCCTCCGGGTTTAGCGCTTCCCCCTTGATTATAATAATAATAATAATTTACCCAACACTTGAATATTTCCAGAGGTCTACAGCTTTTTATAGATCAGCATTTTGCTCAGGATGAAACTTTCAGGACGACTAAAGTTCTAAACATATCTGCATAGCATTTTTTCCTGGTAAACTGTTTTCTAAATGAAAATTATATTGCAACCTAAGGTCCCCAAAATTTAATCATGGGACTTGCTGGATAACTGGTTTGACATATGTCTCAATAAACTGGTTGTTTTTTCAGGGGGAACACATTAAAGTTACCAACAAAGGTTTCTGCAAGACGGTCAAACAAGTGAAAAAGAAACCAGAGAAAAAGGAGGATATAGGTAAGAACTTTGTTTATTAGTTATACTCATATCTTCAGATATACAAGGGGCTTAATTATGTAGTTATAGTATAAGTGATATTTGCTGCATCCCCTGTAATAGCTACCATCATTATATAAGTGCTTATAAGTTCAAAGTTATAAATAATCAGTGGATTCTAGTACTTTTTTAAAAAAAGAGCTCTTAGCCTGCACATTTAATGGTGCAAAAAAAAAAAAATACAAATGAAACTAAATCAAATTTTTATAACAGGGACAAAAAAATAACTAGCATCTATAAACTAAAACATACGTACATACAGAAATATAAAACTTTATATTCATAGGGAAGGGATGAAAGAGTAGGGATCGTACAAAGCCTGAGAATAGTTAATTAGATTTGATCCAAGAAAGAAGGTAGCATAAATTCCTTGAATCAAGGGCCTTTCACCAGTATCAAGATGCCCTTCTTGAAGGGATGGTAATATATTAGTTAATTGAACCTGACGTGAAAAAAAGAGTCGGGAGTTCTAGTTAGCACAGATTTAAAGCCAAAACAACAGTGCATAAGTGTTCACAATATACTACATCTGGGGGCAAGAGTTAAACCTGTCATAGGGGTCATAGCACATGAGGAAATCAGATTCTAGGAAAGGGAGGATAGCTTAAATTCTTTGGATTAAGAGCTTCAAGTGCCATAGATCTGGTAAAATACCTGCTTATATTGATATATTGAAAAGGCTAGTGATATTACTTGGTTTCATATCAGGAAATAAAATAAACAAGCTTGAATATGATACTGTGATACTAGTAAGACCTCATTTAGATGCAACACCATTCTAGTTTCCATACATCAAAATGGACAAAACTAGTATCGTATCAGTGGGAAAGTTCTAAACCCATAAGGACCATACAATGCCCAGGGAATGGGAGGTATCCAGGTTTGAGCAGAGGAAGGAAAGAGTAGTTCAAATACATTCCAGTATTCAGGAATACTTCTTGAAGGAAGAGTGGACATGAATAGGGTGGAAAACATAAAAGGATGACATGGTTAATTCCCAGTATCAGAAACCTTTTTTTACTATGTATAGCTCGATTGGGAATGAATGATAACTGAAGCAACAAGACAAGTGGGTAGATGTATGCAACTGTGTAGATGTATGTAATGCAAAGTAAGCCTGTATGTTAGATGTTTTGCTCATTACTGAGCTTTATAAATTCTACAGAAAAACAAAACAAAAAAAATATTCTTTGAATATACAGTCTAGTGGAGCAGAGGGGGAATGAGATAAGGTCATATGAAGCAAAGAAAGAAAACAAGAGGCCAGATCACAGGTGGCATTATGTGGATGGTACCTGGTGTGGGAAAACTGCCTAGTAGTGGGTGTGCAAGAGGTTTTCCTTAAGCTGAGAGTAGATGAATGGTTCAAAGAACTGACACGTTGTTAAATTAGACACATGTGTCTAATTTAACAAGCTGAGAGTACCTGAGTTCTGCTCAGTTTGTCAAGCAAAATCTCTTCCACACCTATTGCTAAGTAACCTTTTCTCTATAAGGCCCCACTCATACAATGCCACCTGTGACCTGACCTCCTGTCTTTGTTATAATGTGACCTCTCCTTCTCCATTAATCTTACTGGAATGCATATCTAAGAAATTTAGTTTTTCTGAAAATATGATAAAGCACATCCCTAAGTGAAATGTTATCTAAAATAAAGATTTGCTCTACATTCCATGTCTTTATACTTAGATTAAGAACAAACATGAAACACTTTAGAAAGGCATAGAATGAAGGGGAGATATTGAAGTGTACAAATGTAAAATAGAAATACGGTGGACCCCCGCATAATGATCACCTCCGAATGCGACCAATTATGTAAGTGTATTTACGTAAGTGCGTTTGTACATGTATGTTTGGGGGTCTGAAATGGACTAATCTACTTCACAATATTCCTTATGGGAACAAATTCGGTCAGTACTGGCACCTGAACATACTTCTGGAGTGAAAAAATATCGTTAACCGGGAGTCCACTGTATATAAAAGGTACATAAATGAGGTGCTGTAAATAACTAAACAAGACCTTTCTAGCTGTTAATTAAAGTTAGATAAATTCAGATATATTATTATTACTGTATTATTGACGTATAACTCTCTAAACGCACATGGGCCATTTGTTCCTTTTCAGTTTTAAAAGGTATATAGGAGAGCACTGGTTTGACAACAGATTTGTAGAAGAATGAAATAAACTGTTAAGCATAAAAGTATGATTAGTAATATGGATGGCTTTAAAAATAAGTTATACAAATACACGAGTTGGAATGATGTAATGTAAGCAGGACCTCCCCAGCATGAGCTAGTATTGAGCCTGTCCTTGTGTATTCTTTACATTGCTCTGCTGTATAGCCCTTGTGGCTTAGCACTTCTTTTTGATTATAATAATACATTGCTCTAAATAATATATTCTATGACACCATTGAACTCTCACCATCCTGTGTGGTAGTACCATGCTCATGTGAAAGTAGCTCCAGACCCAGAAGGATTAAAGTTTAACTTGTAGTAAAGGCAGTGAACTCTGGTACAGTCTGAGGATGAGTGGAAATGTTGGTTATATTTTCTTACACCTGTTCACCTAGCATCAAGTAGGTACATGGTTGTTGCCAATTCTTGTAGGTTGCATCCCAGGGTGTTAGTATACCTTTGATAAGACTGGGCTGTCAAATGAGCCAAGGTGAGGGAATAGCCCTTAGCTTCAGTATTCAACTGTGTACACTATACATGTATAAACTAAAAAATTTTATGAAGAACCATCTTGTGTGAGGGTTATGTAAGATTTGTCAAGAAACAGGACATATTAGGTAAATATAGCTAGCTCTTACTCTGACTTTGTAAAATCATATAAATCTCAGTAGTTGCAGAATGCACTGTGGTATTTAAATTTGCAAATAAAAACGGCCAGTGTTAAAAAATAATAGCAAGGCACGATTCATTAATAATTTTTAATATTTTGTACAGCCGTATGCTACAGCACCCAACGTGATGCTCTTCTGCTAGTGGTGGGAAAGCACTGGCAGGCAACCTTAGCTGACCAGCCCTGGCATGTATCTGGTATGACATACAGAGAGAGTCTTTGGGGTCGCTTTTTCACATGTGATGCAGATAAAGACAATTATCTCAACTCAGACGAGTTGCTTAATTGTACCCTTGGTGCTTTCTTCATGGCTCGTCCTGAACAGGATGAAGAACTTACGAGGTAATGTCTTGAATATACAGGCTGTTAGGTATGGATATGAGAACACAATATGCAGTGCAAGCTTTCATTGTGTCTTTATACTACAGGTGATATGTTATTGTTAATTTTTTTCATTTAAGTTTTGCATATACAGTATACATATACATGTACTGATATTGCAATACAATCACAGACAGACAATCTTAACAATACAAGACAAGCCATGGGGCATGGAAAACTTCAGTTTAAAATTTCCATCCCCCATGGCATGTCTTGCATATACCGACATACAATAAATTCTACCGAGATGTGTTACAATACAGTAAATCCTGGATATAACAAACTTCATTAATACAAGACAAGATCCAATGATTAATTATTCAGAAACAGACAAAATCTATTAGTAACAATTGTCCATTAGGATTATAATTACAGCAAAACAATCTACACCACTATCTTCTTCACCTTTTTTTTTGGAAATAGGTTGGAGAATTGCTATTGGCAAGTGAAAAATAAGTTACAAACATGTGCCATTTGCTCCTGAAATTACGTAAATAAAAATGGTTTTCCAGAGCATTGTGTGTAGATGCCATTGTAGATGTAGCAGACACTAATCGTGACTGGAGACTTGATTTTGAAGAATTTACAACAATGCTCAGCCCAGATTTCCGCCCTGCTCATAAATGTGAGTAGACACATCATTCATACATTAAACAGTACTGTAGTTTTTTTATTAAAATATGCTAACATATACTTTTAGTGATAAAATATCACTACAAATAATTCATGAAGTGATGTATGAATAAACTAATCTACATTCGCTTCCCCACAGTATGTTCACTAGACGGAAAGAAGTACAATGATGGAGAGGACGTACACGTTGATGGCAACCACTGGTTAGTTATGATGCTAATTTTATCTTGCTATGGAATAGTGATCTATAAATGATACACATACAATTATGATGCAAGGAAAAATGCCATATCAAGATAGCATTAATTTTTTAGTAGTTTAGTTGTTACACTCATTGATGAATGAGACACTTGACAGAGATTTTGCCACCGAAGTGGCTAGTTTATTGTGCACCCCATATCCATCCTGTGGACGGTAGCGCGAGAGCATGTGGATACACAAAAGGCCTAGGAACTAGGCCCCAAAGGGTTAACAGGAATACATATGGATTTATATCTACATATCTATAGTTCACTTATCTGTTACAAGCAAATTTAGGAAATTTGCTTAGTATATCTGGTATCTTATTTTCATTAATAAGATATCTTGACATGTCACATAGGTTATTATACTGTCTGTCTCTGTATTCCTCAATAAGTGGACAATTAAGCACATAGTGTTCAAGAGAGTGACCATATGCCTGATCACATAATTTACATTTAGTTTGATCATCATCTGTGTGTCTCCCAAACTGCCAGAAGTACTTGTAACCAAGCCTAAGCCTGGCCACTACAACATCAGTCAGTCTGTTCACATTGCAAGTTGCTCCATAAACATACTTATCTACGTTCATGTTATCATAGTGGGTTATAGATCTACTCAGGCTTCTAACTGCATTCCTATAACAATCATCTTCATTATTTACTTCTCTCCTAATATTATTCCTAATGCTAGACACAGTTATACCAAAGTTATATTCTACGTTCTCCTTCTGGATACTCTTCTTGGCTAACATATCAACTTTATCATGAAGGAGTAATCCAATGTGTGATGGGATCCATAGCAATTGTACATTAATTCCTTTGTCCCTAATTTTTGAGTATCTATACCTGGCTTCCCCAATGAGCATGTTGTTGGAGTCATTATATGAGCCAAGAGCCTTCAATGATGACACTTGATAGTTTTCTGAACCATACAGAGAATTCTGTGCTTACCTAAGCTATAGGCACAACCAACTTCCACCTATGGATTTTTCCAAGGTGACACTACTGCCGATTGCTTTGCCTCGCCTGTATGCAGTGTATAAGACCCTTCTCCATGCATACTCTGTACCCTTATCAAGATTGGACTGATTACCTCAAATTCCTCCAGTATTCTTCTCTGTATTGGACTGAGGAAACCACTGCCTGGTGAAACATTTCCACACTAAAGATACTCAAGTTTTGCAAAAGTGTCTCATTCATCAACTTGTTGGTTTTCTGAACCATTTATCTACAGTTTCAGTAAAATTCTAAAACTTGCCACTTTGGGAGTAGAAGTACTGCAACATTCTTTGTAAGTACTGTAATTAATAAATCTTGGTGCTTTAAAATTATTGTTCGTCAGGGTATTGTGCCTTTTTACTCTTCAGAGGTGTATAATTAGTGGGTCAGAGGTGTACTGTTGAATTATTAAGTGACCTCTGTTGGTCTGGCAAGGATTAGGAAAAAGAATGCTAGAAAATTGGTGGTGTGCCTGTACCAATAGCTATTATTGCTGTATTTACACTAATCTCGTGTTACAGCATTTGTGCAGTGGGCAGCTGGGTTTGTACATCTCCCGATACTACATCCAAGGACACCAACAAAAAAAAATTTGGCCTGCAGGACTTCAGTGACACTGATGATGACTACAATGACCTAGATGATGATGATTATGATCTCTCTAGTGAAAACAATGAAGATTATGTGATTGATGAGGATGAAGATGAAGAATACCTAGAGGAACTCTTTGATGACTTACTAGATAAGTTAAGGAAGCACCGTAAGCAACAGCAGCACCACAATCGCCTCTAAGATGAAGCAAAATTGAGAGATGTGTTTGTTGCAGTCATTTATGCTTATACTCACCTAGTACTACAAACCTGTGCTTATAGCCAGGTGACATTCTAATAACCATACTGTAATACCTATCTAAATAGGATAGATCTTATTATGTTCATACTTTATATATTTTGTTTAACAGTTATTGTATTTAAACATTCATCGAAATGCATGAAAAATGTTTTCTTTTCATGCTGTCTTCATCTCACAAGGATTCATGAAGAAAACTGCTCCTTAATCCATTTACAAAACAGTTACTGCTTTCTTTGATTATACTGTAATAAAACACTTAGTTATCTGTGAATATAATAATACTATGACTATTTTAAAATTGTATTGGAACTCAGTCTGCACTCTGAAGGAGGGGGTGGAGAAGTTAGTCAGAATGATGTTGCTGTTAAAAATGCTTCCTGACTAGCCAGTAGTAGTGTCTTGCCTTAAAATTGTGAAGGTCTCTATTCAGTGCATCACAGTGTAGCTGTAGCCCAAGTTTTTTTTTTTTTTACACTTTCACACATTGCCTTGCAGTGCTGAATGACCTATACAGATTTAGCACTTTTTGTGAGAACATTGTTTAATATTACAGATATTGTTATAGTCTTAAAATATCATATTCTGTACTGTATATTGTGAACCATTCATTCA
The DNA here is from genome assembly GCF_038502225.1 of Cherax quadricarinatus. Taxonomy (NCBI): domain Eukaryota; kingdom Metazoa; phylum Arthropoda; class Malacostraca; order Decapoda; family Parastacidae; genus Cherax; species Cherax quadricarinatus. The sequence continues at coordinate 15,771,402 of NC_091348.1, forward strand.
CACTCCACTATATGACCCTTTTGGGTGTAGCGCTTAACCCAATTATATTGCGTATTATTCAAACGCTGATATGCATTATTGTTAGTCATTGGGGGAGTGCTAACTCCCATGTGGTCTTATACATTGCATCAGGTTCAATAGATGAAGGGGAGAGCAGCTTCAATTCCTTTGATCAAAAACTCCTCAGCAGCATCAAGGAACCTTTGAGGGCTCTGATGCACAGTACTCTTCCTTTCACCAGATTTCTCTGTATGCTATTTATTTGCTTATAAAAAAAATTCTCAGATTTGGTTTGACAAATTTTGACCTGAAACCATAAGCACTGAATATTTGCATTTTTTTTTTTTTACAAATGCAAATTGAATTTTGGAAATTTTTATAATGTAATTTGCTCCAGAGCCTATATTTTAATAAAATTTCAATACTAAGTCCTGTGAATTTAATTCTTGATTCCTAGTCTCGTACAGAAGCCACAAACTGGCAACTGAACTATGCTCGAGATATCACTCAACATAATAGTCCTTGTACATTAGTATTACTATTTACATTATACTTTCGTTGTTCCCCTCAAGGAAGGTAATGTGCCTTCAAGAGGGAGCTGGACAGGCACCTAAAGTCAGCACCCTATCAGCTGGGCTGTGATTCGTATGTTGGAATATGCGAGGCCAGCAGTAACAGCCTGGCTGATCAGGCCCTGATCCACTGGGAGGACTGGTCAAAGACTGGGTCGTTGGAGCACTGACCCCCAGAACACCTGGGTAGACTCCATGTAGGGGCTCTTGAACTGAACCTCTCCTTCCCTTCCTTGAGCTGAACCCAACTGCCTTCCATTTTCCCAGGTAATGAATGACCATAAAAGTTTAACACTTCTGAATATAACCTACTGCCCTATTAATTTTACATTAAAAAAAAAAAAATGGTACAAATTCGATTTTCCTAACCACTGGACAGTGGTTTACTATTGTTTGTCAGACTTAAGAATCATCAACCATGTGAAGGTCATTAGAGCTGCAACACACCAAGTCATTAACAATAAGGATTTAAATTTTTTAACCCATAAACTGTCCAAACGTAGATCTACATTCGCTCCCATGGCGCTCCAAACGTAGATCTACGTTTTTTTTAAATTCTTTCTTATGGAGAAAATCAAGGTCGGAGTGCTACACGCGCAAATGTAGATCTACGTTTGGACAGTTTATGGGTTAAAGGTAAAACATGTCAAGGAGGAAATATAAGCAAAACATGTATTCAACAAAATTTACACATGTGTACATCTCTACATAGGTAGCAGCTCATGACAGGAGTAACACCCTCATTAGTCATATCTACTAATACAGTGGAACCTTGGTTGTCGTTTGCCCTGGTTTTCATCGAATTTGGTTTTTGACGACTTTTTTCATCATAATATTGTCCCAGTTTTCGTTCACCACCTTGGTTTTCATGCAGGTACACATTAAAATCACTAATTGTGTCCCTCTAGTCTTAATGCCATAGTAATACAATAATAATCACTCTTGGGCACATTAAATGTCTTATTTTACATTAATATAGACATTTTCATTAATCCATCTATGATATTTTCTTCAAAATTATATAAGAAACACGTTACATAGCATATTAACATGCAATGTTTATGTGCTATGGAGGGGTGGTAGTCGGGTGGAGGGAAAACATCATGTTTTCTCTGGTCTACCACCAGAAAAAAACATGTATGAATCTGTGTTGGCCCAGTCACCCTCCTCAAAACATATACGTTTTTTCAACATCTGAAAGTATGTAAAAAAATGTAGATCTTCTTTTTTGTTTTACCTTTGAAAACATGTAAAAAAAAACTTTTATCTACATTTTTTTTTGTTATATTTGAAAATAAATAAAAAAAAGTAGATCTACTTTTGTAGCACTATGAATTTGAACGTCGATCTGTTTGGACCGTTTAAGGATTAATACATAATGTTGTTGTTTACAATTCCCAGCACGAATTACAGACTCTCCCTACTTAGCGACTTACTCGTTTACCGACACCTCGAACCTACGATGGGCTCTCTGGCCAGTATTCACACTGAAAAAATGTATATTAGAGCTGATTTCCTCTATTCTGTTTATTTCAATATATAGTACACTACTGTATAAACATTTAAAAATATACTAGAAATGTTATAAATGGTGCAAAGGTGACATTAAAACAATATCAAAGATGGCTGACAAACTCACTACCATTATAGTATGCTGCTCACTTAGCGATGAATTTGTTTCACGACGCGGTCTCAGAAACAGAACTCTGTCATGAAGTGAGGAGAGGCTGTATTCAATACTTCTCCTTTCGTTTATGATGGCATCTGAAGGTAGTTGTTAGAAACGATTAAACTCAGTGAACATGGTATGTCGATGGTAATAACATGGCTCTGGGCTGCATTAAATATCGTGTAGCTATGTAGGTACATAAGCGTAGGTATGTAGCCCAGGCAGACTACATACCTACATCTACCTACACCAGATCTCTCCGGACAGATATTTTGTGCGACAGGGGTACAGTGACTCAAGCTGGTCCTAGTGCCAGGAAAAGACAGAAGAGAAGTAACCCCAGATAGGGACTTGATACCGGAAGTCCTTACGGAAGGGGATTCCCCTTCCATATAATAAACTCTCCTCCCTCTCCCATCCTCGCATCTTCCATACACCAACAAGAGTCTTCAATAAAGGTAAAACTGATTTAAATGTTCATTTATCCATTAAAATTAGTGCTTTATATTTATTTCTCATTGTTTTCTGCATGCAAAACTATAATTATTCTCTATATAATGCATTTTTTTTTTAATATTTTTGGGTGTCTGGAACAGATTAATTAGAGTTACATTATTTCTTATGGGAAATATTGCTTTAGTTTTCGTCAAATTTGGGTTTCGTCAGACTCTCTGGAACGAATTAAAAACAAAAACCATGGTTCCACTGCATAGTCATCCCTACAAATTCACAGAGAAGGTAGTGGGGGGGATATTATGTTCCAAGATGTCTTGCAAAAGTAGAAAAACCTGCATAACAAATATCTCTAACATATGCCTGTAACACTAATCTGGTTAATAGTAACATCACTTTGAACCTTTTACCCATTGTTGACAGGAATATAATTGAATAATTGTTTTCACAAAAAGCATTTTTGAATATATGAATATATCTCTTGTACCAATTTTGATTCACTTATAATTAATAATCTACTGTACAACTATGAAATAATTACTATCCTACTGTACAACTATGATATAATCCTTAGTGTTAAGTAGTCTGTAAGCCAATAATGTTAAGTTGGCCCATAATGCCTAGGCATAATAGAGGCTCTCTTTGCATTGCAACCCACTATTGTAAATACAAAATCTCATTGTACTGTTTGCAAAGACATAAATAAATAAATAAATAAACATCCATAGAAAATAATAATCAGAATTAAAAAAGAAATCTGAGTGTGAAAAAGTAACTGAGCCTGAACAAGAATAACTCTAGATAATTAAATTATTTTGTGGCTGCCCTTTAGTAAAAATCTGAATAATCAAAATCTCTGAATGTGAAATCCTGTAAAATTGTAAAGGACAACTCTGCTTATCTGTAAGGCCACACAAAAATATTCTAAAATATTTTAAAGACCTCTTATTTAGGTAGGCAGGTATATTACACATCAGAATATAGTTCAAGAAAATCTGATAATGTACAAAAACATTAAATAAATACTATATAAAATATATATATATATACACATTATATATACAGGAGGGCCCTGATTATGCAGCGGGTTAGGTTCCAGGCTATTGCAGTAAAGTGAATAATCTTTTTTTCACTTTTAAATGCATATAAATGCCTGGTAACATTTATACTATCACATATTAAGTAAACAATAGAACTAGTCCTTAAAAAAAAGTAAAATGTACAGTACACTCATTACTTACCTTAAAATAATTTTGGCCTTAGCTTATAGCGAGTGATGGTAGTATTTATTGCACGAAGTCAGGAGATGGCATATTTTCATCCTCTGCCTCACGCCCAGGTTCACAGCAACACACCCAGCAATGTAGGCTACTGAATTAATGTGGAGATAATTTGTATATAATGTAAGATGTTCATACTGTGGGGAAAACGTTCCATAAATGTATAAGTACGTAATATCAGTGTTTTGAGTGTATAGACAGTCAGTCTGACGCACATTAATACCTGTCCAAGTGGCAGTTCAATAGCTGTCCATTGACACATCCACTACATGTCAACCTAAAACACAAACCTTACATACACATTTACCTGGAGTTTACCCTCCAGGTAAACTCCAGGTACATTTATGGAGCATTTTCCTTACAACACAAATGCCTTATATTATATCCAAATTATCTTTACATTAATACAGTAGCCTGTATAACAGCAACACTCCCAGGCTCATACAACACACCATTTTGAGAGTGACACTATGAGTGAAGACTTATGAAAGGAATATTTTTTCTTCAGTTACCCCCAGTAATATTCACAATTTCTCTGGTGGTAGTGGACTAAGAAAGAAGGTCTTATTTAATTCTTGCCGTACACTCCCACAAACTGCCAAGCTACCACACCTCACAATTATGTCAATTTGTTCTATGTTTATATGATACGTAGCATGTTTCTTAACCCTTTCAGGGTTTCGGCCGTACTAGTATGGCTTATGTGCCAGGGTCCTTGACGTACTAGTACTCATAAATTCTAGCACCTTCAAATCTAGTGAGAGAAAGCTGGTAGGCCTACATATGAAAGAATGGGTCTATGTGGTCAGTGTGCGCAGTATAAAAAAAAAACTCCTGCAGCACACAGTGTGTAATGACAAAAAAAAACTGTGTTTTTGGATTAAAACAGCAACTTTGCACTGTATTTTTGTATGGTATTTAATGTTGTATTCTAGTTTTCCTGGTCTCATTTTATAGAATGGAAGACATATTACAGAAATTGAGATGATTTTGACTGGTTTTACAATGAAAAGTACTTTGAAATTGAGCTCAAAGTAGCAGAAATGCTCAATTTTTACCAAAGTTCAAAAGTAAACAAATGCTAAGCATCCAATACCGTCAACTGGTGAGTCTAATATTCTCTCACAAATGAGCCGATATTATTTATACCATTTCTACACTAATGCAGTAGTCTGCATAACAGTAAATCTTCTGTTTTTTGTGAGAATAAAAATTCAAAATGGAAAGCAAAAGAATGTAAGAGGGGCATGGGGACGTGACTAATAAACAGAGGAAATGTTATTTTAGTGCCAGGAATGTCTTTCTTGTTTATTCTGGACCCTATTTGGAAATTGGCATCTTTTGAAATTTGTGTGAAATTGGCAAAATTGCTAAATTCTGACCACTGTATTGGATAGTTGAAATTGGTAAATGGATGGTTTCTTGTACTCATTCGATAGAAAAAATGGAGTTCTAGCGAAATATTTATGATTTTTGTCGACTAGTACACTGGAATTGGCCGAAAATAGGGCTCAAAGTGCGCAAAATCGCCGATGTGTAAACATCAAGACCGCTAACTTCGCGAGAGCATAATTCTGTAAGTTTTCCATCAAATTTCATACTTTTCGGGAAAAGATTCTTTATCTTTTCATAAGAAAATTTTTTTTTTTTTTTTTAAATTTGGGGGACCCTGAGAACAAGTCTCTGAGAAGGCCTGTGGACCCTGAAAGGGTTAAAAAAAAAAAAATATGCCATAGTTGGATTAATGAAAATATCTATAACATAATATGTGATATTTAAAAGTGCACCAGAGCGATTATTATGCTCTTTATATTATTGAGTCTTCAAAACTAGCAAGACACTCCTAGCTAATTTCTCTCCTGGTGTAGTGACTTCTACTTTGTAACGATGCCAAGTAGTGATTTTACTGTACCTGTATGCCAGCACAGTGCATAAGTTTATTTAGGTACAGGTACACATAAGAACAATTATCAGTACAGTACTATCTCAGTCACAGACATACCTGGCTCACTGAGTTTAATCATTTCTAACTCTGTACTTAAAGTAAGAGCCTTACGACTCCTCTTAGATGTCACTAACACAAAAACAGTATACAGTGGAACCTCAAATATCGAACTGCTCCCAACTCAACCAATTATGTAAGTGCATTTTTTGTAAGTGCTTTTATAAGTGTATTTCTGAGGGTCTGAAATGAACTAATCTAATTTACATCATTCCTGATGGGAATAAATTCGTTCGGTAACGGCACTCGAACAGCCATCTGGAACAAAGTTCGATATTTGAGGTTCCATTGTATCTGAAATCCACAATAATTTTAAAACACTTGAAACTTTGTAAAATTTCCAGACAATCATGAGAGATGAGAGATACATGGAGCATGTATAGTCCCTTTATATAAAGGGAAGGGGGACAAGAGAGATTGTAAAAATTATAGAGGAATAAGTTTACTGAGTATACCAGGAGAAGTGTACGGTAGGGTTATAATTGAAAGAATTAGAGGTAAGACAGAATGTAGGATTGCAGATGAGCAAGGAGGTTTTAGAGTGGGTAGGGGATGTGTAGATCAAGTGTTTACATTGAAGCATATATGTGAACAGTATCTAGATAAAGGTAGGGAAGTTTTTATTGCATTTATGGACTGAGAAAAGGCATATGATAGAGTGGATAGGGGAGCAATGTGGCAGATGTTGCAAGTACAGTGGACCCCCGGTTTACGATATTATTTCATTCCAGAAGTATGTTCAGGTGCCAGTACTGAACGAATTTGTTCCCATAAGGAATATTGTGAATTAGATTAGTCCATTTCAGACCCCCAAACATACATGTACAAACGCACTTATATAAATGGTCGCATTGGGAGGTGATCGTAAAGCAGGGGTCCACTGTATATGGAATAGGTGGTAAGTTACTAAATGCTGTAAACAGTTTTTATGAGGATAGTGAAGCTCAAGTTAGGGTGTGTAGAAGAGAGGGAGATTACTTCCCAGTAAAAGTAGGTCTTAGACAGGGATGTGTAATGTCACCATGGTTTTTTGATATATTTATAGATGGGGTCGTAATAGAAGTAAATGCTAGGGTATTCGGGAGAGGGGTGAGATTAAATTATGGGGAATCAACTACAAAATGAGAATTGACACAGTTGCTTTTTGCTGATGATATTGTGCTTATGGGAGATTCTAAAGAAAAATTGCAAAGGTTAGTGGATGAGTTTGGGAGTGTGTGTAAAGGTAGAAAGTTGAAAGTGAACATAGAAAAGAGTAAGGTGATGAGGGTATCAAATTATTTAGATAAAGAAAAATTGGATATCAAATTGGGGAGGAGGAGTATGGAAGAAGTGAATGTTTTCAGATACTTGGGAGTTGACGTGTCAGCGGACGGATTTATGAAGGATGAGGTTAATCATAGAATTGATGAGGGAAAAAAGGCGAGTGGTGCGTTGAGGTATATGTGGAGTCAAAAAACGTTATCTATGGAGGCAAAGAAGGGAATGTATGAAAGTATAGTAGTACCAACACTCTTATATGGATGTGAAGCTTGGGTGGTAAGTGCAGCAGCGAGGAGACGGTTGGAGGCAGTGGAGATGTCCTGTCTAAGGGCAATGTGTGGTGTAAATATTATGCAGAAAATTCGGAGTGTGGAAATTAGGAGAAGGTGTGGAGTTAATAAAAGCATTAGTCAGAGGGCAGAAGAGGGGTTGTTGAGGTGGTTTGGTCATTTAGAGAGAATGGATCAAAGCAGAATGACATGGAAAGCATATAAATCTATAGGGGAAGGAAAGAGGGGTAGGGGTCGTCCTCGAAAGGGTTGGAAAGAGGGGGTAAAGGAGGTTTTGTGGGTGAGGGGCTTGGACTTCCAGCAAGCGTGCATGAGCGTGTTAGATAGGAGTGAATGGAGACGAATGATACTTGGGACCTGACGATCTGTTGGAGTGTGAGCAGGGTAATATTTAGTGAAGGGATTCAGGGAAACCGGTTATTTTCATATAGTCGGACTTGAGTCCTGGAAATGGGAAGTACAATGCCTGCACTTTAAAGGAGGGGTTTGGGATATTGGCAGTTTGGAGGGATATGTTGTGTATCTCTATACGTATATGCTTCTAAACTGTTGTATTCTGAGCACCTCTGCAAAAGCAGTGATAATGTGTGAGTGTGGTGAAAGTGTTGAATGATGATGAAAGTATTTTCTTTTTGGGGATTTTCTTTCTTTTTTTTTTGGGTCACCCTGCCTCGGTGGGAGACGGCCGACTTGTTTAAAAAAAAAAAAAAAAAAATGTATATATTATATATATATATATATATATATATATATATGTCATGCCGAATAGGCAGAACTTGCGATCTTGGCTTAAATAGCAACGCTCATCTTGCCATATAGGACAAGCGAAAATTTGTGAATGCAATAATTTCGCCAAAATCATTCTGAACCTAACGAAAAAAATATATTTCATTGTGTTTGTTTAGTATTAAATTACTGTAAACAAATCTAAAATATATTTAGTTGGGTTAGGCTAAAATAAATTGTTCTTGTTATAATAAGGTTAGGTAAGTTTTCTAAGATTCTTTTGGAGCAAAATTAAAAATTTTTACATAAACATTAATGAAAAAAATATAGCTTTAAACGTATAAGAGAAAATTTTAGAAAGGAATTACAGTGGACCCCCGGTTAACGATATTTTTTCATTCCAGAAGTATGTTCAGGTGCCAGTACTGACCGAATTTGTTCCCATAAGGAATATTGTGAAGTAGATTAGTCCATTTCAGACCCCCAAACATACACGTACAAACGCACTTACATAAATACACTTACATAATTGGTCGCATTGGGAGGTGATCGTTAAGTGGGAGTCCACTGTAATTTTAAATGAGTTCTTGCTAATTGACCAGTTTTACATATTCGGCACGACATATATATATATATATATATATATATATATATATATATATATATATATATATATATATATATATATATATATATATATATATATATATATATATATATATATATATATATATATATATATATATATATATATATATATATATATATATATATATATATATATATATATATATATATATATATATATATATATATATATATATATATATATATATATATATATATATATATATATATATATATATATATATATATATATATATATATATATATATATATATATATATATATATATATATATATATATCCTAGGTAGTAGGTTGGTAGACAGCAACTGCCCAGGGAGGTATGTACTACAGTCCTGCCAAGTGAGTGTAAAACGAAAGCCTGTAATTCTTTTACATGATGGTAGGATTGCTGGTGTCTTTTGTCTGTCTCATAAACATGCAAGATTTCAGGTATGTCTTGCTACTTCTACTTACACTTAGGTCACACTGTACATACATGTACAAGCATATATATACACACCCCTCTGGGTTTTCTTCTATTCTCTTTCTAGTTCTTGCTCTTGTTTATTTCCTCTTATCTCCATGGGGAAGTGGAACAGAATTCTTCCTCCGTAAGCCATGCGTGTTGTAAGAGGCGACTAAAATGCTGGGAGCAAGGGGCTAGTAACCCCTTCTCCTGTATATATTACTAAATGTAAAAGGAGAAACTTTCGTTTTTCCTTTTGGGCCACCCCGCCTCGGTGGGATACGGCCGGTGTGTTGAAAGAAAGAAATATATATATATATATATATAAATTATGGGAGCAAGGGGCTAGTAACCCCTTCTCCTGTATATACTGTATTACTAAATTTAAAAGGAGAAACTTTCGTTTTTCCTTTTGGGCCACCCTGCCTTGGTGGGATACGATTGGTTTGTTGAAAGAAGAATATATAAATTATATATACAGTATATATATATGTATATGCACACACACACTAATGTACAAACTTCCTATTCAGGACAACCTTGTAAAATCTCTCTTGCCACCTGATTTTGAGAGTAAGCAAATGTTTGATATTGTAATATCATGTGTTACAGCCTTACACATATCATACACTGTTAATGCTGCCACGGTCACTGCAGTTAAAGCTTCCATCTCCACTCCTGTGCTCCCAGCAGTAACAGCTTTAGCATTAATTATAACAAGGTGACATTCTTGACCATTTTCTATGTTTTCTTGCAATTTTAATGATATATCTACATGATCAAGTAAAATAGGATGGCACATTGGTATCAGCTCCCATGTTCTCTTTGCTGCCATTATGCCAGCCACTCGTGCCACTCCAAGCACATCTCCTTTTTTCATTTTATTTTCCTTCAACAAAGCAAAAGCTTGACTGCCTAGAGAGACTTCTGCTCTAGCCACAGCTTGACGAATGCTCCTCCTTTTTCCACTTATATCCACCATGCGAGCTTCACCTGCTGAATTTACATGACTCAATGTATAGGATGAATCATCATTATTATCCTCACTAGAAAGGCTTTTGCCTGAAGGTCTATTAGCATTTACTTGTGTATGCGAGATATCAGAATTGTTTTCTTGTAACACCACCTCTTTATTCTGTTCTATGCCTTCACAACTTTCCCTCTGTGCATGTTCACCAAAGTTCTTCCAAAAAATGTTATTGTGATCTTCCATGCTGGACATTTGTCGAGCAATTTGACTTGAGAAGTTACTTATTTTAACACATCCACAGCATTTCACGTGGGTGAATTTTTTTTTATCATATGATGTTAATTTTGAGATTAAATCTGCTTTCAGGGATTGTACAGTTGTGTGAATGAAATGTTGGTGAACTCTTGATGAAGCCATATTTGAGATGATTGAAGACAAATGTACAGCACTCGAGTTCAGTCCCTTACCTGCAATGAGCTCCTGATAAGAAATCAATGAATGCATTCCTATACCATGAAAAATTTAGTACAAAAATCTTAGAAAATTCTTAAATATCTATATTGGTTTGGAAAATGGTGCTTAGACAGGTTATGTATTCAGAGTACCTATACAACCTATTCACACTTACACTCACTCACCCATTTCACCATAAACAGAAATATCAATCTCAATCTTAAAATAATGAATCCTAACGAGTCATAAGTTGGCCTGTGATACTCCAATACTGAAACTATGTATTGTGCCAAAACAAAAGCATTCACATTGCTAAACTCACAAACTAGTATTTAGTCACTTAGCCATAATACCAACTTACCTCATAATTTGTAATATTTTAAATTTAAGAATTAATCTAAGTCTGCCCGAAATGCCTAGCCATGCTAGGTGTTCTAGTGGTACCCTCTGTAATTATTTTACTACATGTAAACCACACAATAACCAAATTCTGTAAACTCAGCATTGTAATCCTTATAGAGAATAAACTTTGAATTTGAATTGTGTTTAGACCACTCTACTTATTTATGTTTGCAACATATGATGAAAATAAAAAAAATTGTAAACACCTTTTCATTGTAAGCTGTCTACATTTCATATACAGGAACAAAGCAGCAAAGTTGAAGTATGTATGGATTAATTTGGCAAACTGATTGAAGCAAGTAAATATATTGTGATCAGCAAATTATAGTAAACTGAATAATATGGTATAAGCTGTGTTAGTAATTACAGAAGACCTTATGAAAAGAAACATTGTCTACATACTATGTATAGTCTCGTGAATCACCCACCAATTAGAATCATCGGTCGGTTCTTCAGCTTTGCCAGATTTTTCATTCCTGTGAAAAATATTAGTGTACATAAATACATAGCTTAAAATATTGTTTAGAGTATGTACAGTGCGGTAGTATCCAAAGCTGACATATGACTTATGAAGCTGTGTTTTATTAACCACAAAGAAAATCAGCACAGGAGTGCTTTTGCTCTTTCATATAATTAACCTTAAGGGACATGGTTAGCAATACAATAGATTATCAAAGTTACCAACCAATTTTGCTGAAAAAATCTATTTTAAACAATATCATATAACTGCAACATTTTATTCCAGTCCAAGAAACAGTTTGAGTTTTAGTTAACATTTTCTTTAACAGTAGTATAATATTGAAGATGAACAAGATGACTGTGCAACAGTGTGCTATCTTTACTGCCGAGATATTCTGCCTGCTCCGCAGACCCCTTCAGTCAAAACACAGATATTTACATACTGGAGAAAACAAAAGTGGAGAGGTATATATGAGGTGATCAGTCCTTCAGCCTTGAAGTACAGTGCTAGTCACGGCATTATGTCGCCCCTCCCCCGCACACGTACCAACACACAAACACATACCATGAAAGATTATAATATACAGTGGACCCTCAACCAGCGATATTAATCCGTTCCTGAGAGCTCATCGTTAGTCAAAATTATCATTAGTCAAGTTAATTTTCCCCATAAGAAATAATGGAAATCAAATTAATCCGTGCAAGACACCCAAAAGTATTGAAAAAAAAAATTTTTACCACATGAAATATTAATTTTAATACACACAAACTGAAGATTACATGCACAGTTACATGACACTTACCTTTATTGAAGATCTGGTGATGATTGATGGGATGGGAGGAGGGGAGAGCATTGATCATCTTAGTGTTTAGAAGAGGAATCCCCTTCCATTAGCACTTGAGGCAGCAAGTCTTTTTCTGGGGTTACTTCCCTTGTTCTTTTAATGCCACTAGGACCAGCTTCAGAGTCACTGGACTTCTGTCGCACAACATATCTGTCCGTAGAGGCCTGTAGTTCTCGTTCCTTTATCCTAAAGTGTTTCACAACATTGTCAGTGTAATAGTCACCAGCACGGCTTGCAATAGCTGTGTGAGGGTGATTTTCATTAAAAAAAAGGTTTGCACTTTAAGCCACATTGCACACATTTCCTTAATCTTTGAAGTAGGCAACTTCGTCAATTTCTCTCTCCCCTCCTCCGAAGCAGTTTCCTCAGGTGTGGCCTCTTACTGTTGAAGATGATCTAGCAGCTCATCAGTGGTTTGTTCTTCATTGTCCTCCTCCACCAACTCTTCCACATCCTCCCCACTAACCTCACCAATATGAGCACTAGTTCCAGGCATTTTTTCCTGTTCACCTGGGTGTTAGTCAACTGTTGTGGGTCGCATCCTGGGGGACAAGATTAAGGACCCCCAATGGAAATAAGTTAGACAGTCCTCGATGATGCACTGACTTTCTTGGGTTATCCTGGGTGGCTAACCCTCCGGGGTTAATCGTTTCTCGGTAATTGTTTCACGTTAAGCCACATCAACAACACTCTCTCCACATCTTCGAGTAATACAGCTGATGGTGGTGCAGCAACAACAACAGCTGACTGTGGTGCAGCAGCAGCTGCACCTTTGGCAAGAACAGCTTCCTTGATTGCCGTTTTCTTACCCACAATAGTAGCGATGGTTGATTGGGGTTTATTATACAACCTGACCAGCTCAGAGACACGCACTCCACTTTCATACTTAGCAATGATCTCTTTCTTCATCTCCATAGTAATTCTCACCCTTTTTGCTGTAGGGTTGGCACTAGAAGCTTTCTTGGGGCCCATGGTGACTTATTTTGCAGGTGCAATCACTACAAAGGCTGTGATAATATGAAATGTTCCAGTTGTTGTATGTTTGGAAGTGACCGCGGTGGCTGGCTGGCTTGTAAACACTGGCACCGAAGGGACAAGTGAGGCGCGCTCAGGCCAAAGTGGACGCGTATGGTATGGAACAAATAGCGCTGGTCGGGTTTTTAAGCGCTAGTTGAGGCAAAATTTTTGCGTTAAAATGTATCACTATTCAGATTTATCGTTAATCAATGCCATCGCTGGTTAAGGGTCCACTGTATTTGCACACTTACTGAGTTTTTAATACTCTCACACAAATTCTTGAGGGTTTGGGGAGGTATATTATTCCATGCCTCATGTACAGCAGCCTCCAGCTGTGGGATGGAACCGATATCCTTACCCAGTAAACTTCACTTCACTATTAACCAGCGGTTCTCAACAGGGTTTAGGTCTGGGGAACTGCCTAGTGGCAATATCCAAACTAATCCAGGACCTCAAACTATGGTACAGGTGCAAAATAGGCAGATAAGTGATGGTGATAATGATGGTCTAGTAGCTAGGAATGATATCCTTAACTCTATATGTAATGCATACAAAGGGCAATGTGAGACAATAGAACCATTCTTATTATCTCAGACACCACCAGCCATATGTATACACTGTACTAAGGTACGAAAGAAGAACAGTAAATATACCTTATTTAAAATGTGTAAGGGTTTGTGCATAATGGATGTGTGTACGATTATGGTAATGATATCAGATTTCATTTTGTTTGTAACAAATGTACTTTGGTACACTTACCCTTTAGCAATAATGACACTGATTTACCTAATTTTAATATAAATGACCCACTGCCATATATTGATGATTATAATTGTTTTATGAAAACAGGTCTTCAATTTATTCATGTCAACGAAAGATCACTTTTTTAAAAACTGGCAGAGATTAGGATTCTAGGTAACAGAACTATGGCGGCAGTTATAACCATCTCTGAATCTTGGTTGGATGATACGGTGACTGACGACGAGGTCAAAATAGAAGGTTACAATATAAAACGCTTAGACAGGAATAGAAAAGGTGGTGGGGTATGTGCCTACATTAGAAATAACAGCCTACAACCCAAGATCTGATTTAAATGACAAACTGAAGATTCTATGGTTGGAAGTGTTGGTTCCCATGACCAAACCCATCATAGTAGGAACTACTTACCGCCCTCCCACCCAGGACCAGTTCTTAGAGGACTTTTTGAGTCTTGTCAGGACTTGATAACAGTTGTGAGACAGTAATACTGTGAGACTTCAATATATGTTTTCAACAGCAAAAAAAAAAAAAAAAAAAAAAAATAAAATAATACACCAACCCGGATCACACAGTTCTCAGCCATCCTTGTTACCGCTCTGAGAACATTAATCAGTCAGGCGTCATTACCACAGGCCTTAGTGATCATTTCATCATTTACTGCACCAGGAAAATCACTAGGGATAGGATAGGCCTACACAGGACAATAAAAATGAGGTCAACTAGAAACTACAGTAAAGAAACACTGATAGCTAGGCTGCACGATTGTGACTGGACAGAGATAACATTGCACGGTCGTAAATGATGCCTGGGAAAAATTCAAAACAATGTTCACTGCCATCCTTGATAATATTGTATCAGTTAAAGATTAAACGGAGAACCAAACCCTGGATGATTGATAATATAAAATTGAGAGACCAGCTCCTAAAAAGATTTAAGACAAACAGACAGGATATTGCAGCAATAAATGAATTCCAAAGGGTGAGGAACAGGGTGCAGAGACTTACAAAAGGAGCAAAGGCAAGACACTATTGCTCAATCGAAGAGTACAAGAATAACCCTTGAAAGCTCTGGCAACAACTTAACAGCTGGTGTATAGCCATAAACCAGTAGATAGATCTAACATAGTACTAAATATCGATAACGAGGAATGCCACGTAATAACTAAAGTGACAAATTATTTTAATTCCCACTACACATCTGTTGCATCAACACTAGTAAGTAAACTACCAGCTGCATCAAATACCTTTAACACAGACTCTGATAAGTTTCAAACATACTATACCAATAAAGGGGTAACCCCAAACAGTTGTCAACTAGTAAGTGTATCTCATGACTTCATGCAAAAAGAACTAAGCAGGTTAAACCCAACGAAGAGCACCGGCCTACATAACATCCCGTTTAAGTTCCTAAAAATGGTGCCTTTGAATTGCCAATCCCTATTGCTCACATAATAATTTTGTCCATCACCACTAATACCGTACCGAGCGGTTCAAGGAGGTCAGAGTTACTCCTATCTTCAAGAAAAATAGTAGGTCTGATGTCAGCAAGTATAGGCCTGTTAGTATACTCGGTGTAATATCCAAAATTCTAGAGAGGGTGGTGTGCTCTCAAAAGTATCTTAATGATAACAGCATTCTTCATAGTTATCAATTAGGCTTTATGAGATCTTACTCAGCCGACACCTCCCTAATTAATCTGATGGATTACATGAGAACTGAAATGTCAATGGGGAACCTCATAGGAATGGTAACCTTAGACTTGTAAAAGGCCTTCGATACTGTCAACCGCAATATATTATGAAAGAAACTTCAAGCTATCGGCACAGGTTCTGTAGACTGGTTTAAGTCCTATCTTAAAAACAGGAAACAATTTGTCAAAATCAACAAAACATAATCAGAACCCCTGCCGATAACATGTGGAGTTCCCCAAGATAGTATTCTGGGTCCCTTATTATTCCTATGTTATGTAAACGACATGATCATTAATGTCAAGCGCAAACTCCTACTGTATGCAGATGACAGTGCTCTGTTAGTGTCAGGTAAAGACCCACAAGATATAGCTAATGTATTAACAGTGGAACTGGAGTCCTGCAGCAAATTGTTAGTAGACAACAAACTGTCGTTGCTCTTCGGGAAAACGGAAACCATACTCTTTGGCACGAAACATAAACTGAGAAGGGTAAATAATTTTAATGTCCAGTGTAATGGGGAGCCCATCACTTCAGTTTCCTCAGTAACATATCTGGGAATCCCCATTGACCCAAGCATATCAGTGTAGTAAAGAAAGCGAATGCCAGACTGAAGTTCCTGAGGCTCGCAGGATCCTATGTCTACAATGTCATATGAACTACGCTTGCTCTTCATGGTACTCTGCCTTGACAAAAAAAAAAATGAAAGACAGACTGCCAATCACCCAGAACAAAATGGTAAGATTCATCCTGGACCTGGATCCTGGAGCTGGGTCCTGGACCTGGGTCCAAGAGAACATGTAGGCCAGGATGAATTACAACAATTGGATATGCTGAATGTTGAAGACAAAGTAAAACAACTGAAGTTAAATCAAGTTTATAAAATCGCTCACAAACAGTGTCCAGAATATCTTGCTGTTAATATTGTCAAGGTCGGGAACCGAAGCACAACTTTGAACACAACTTTGTAGTACCCACAGTCAGTAGCCAGGCTTCAAACACCTTATATGGTACAACAATAAATGAATGGAACAGACTGCCTGCACATGTCAAAGCCAGTCATAGCATGAACCAGTTCAAGAAGAGAGTTAAAAGTTGCCTAATGAATGTACCAACAGAAAGGGAGGAGAATGATTTTTTTATTTTTTAACTAACACATGTAAATATAAATAACTCATTTGACCTTATTCCTGGTATATCTCCTATATAGTATAATAATAAGATATTATCTCCTACATAGTATAATAATAAGGTATTAAAAGGACACCAATGGAAATAAGTCACTGACTTTTTTGGGTTATCCCAGGTTCTCTACACATATGTTGCTATGTATGATAATCTATGTAACTGTACTTGTGTATACCTGAATAAACTTACTATTTCCTCTCACCATGGTAGCCACGTGAGCACTGAGGAGTCACTGTGGAGTGTGGCAGCAGGCCGTGACATCATGCTAAAGGCTGCTACCTGGCATAATACACTGACGAAAAAAGGCCCCCCTGTATGGTAGGCCTTTGATTTTCATCACAGCATTATGCCGGGGCGCTCACTTGGCATAATGCCATGACTAGCGCTGTAGGTACCTGAGTGTTAGTTGACTGGTGTGGGTTGCATCCTGGGGGGACAAGACTGAAGGACCCCAATGGAAATACGACAGACAGTCCTAGATGATGCACTGACTTTCTTGGGGTAACCTGGGTGGCTAACATTCTGGGTTAGAAGACTGAACAAATTTTATCTTAAGAAGCAATTTTGAGGTGGTCAATCCCTCGACCTTAAGTGTTCAGCTACACAGCTTCAATCAATATGAAGCTCAAGCATAACGATAAAACCTTTTATACTGGAGCCAAACGTGAGGTGTAGATAATATGACAAGAGGCAGAGCTCACTTGTGGAAGAACATAAGAAATAAAGTGTTTTACTGCAAGCCTACTGGCACATGCAAAGCAGATCCTCAAATCCAACTCCTTTCACTCATAACTAGTGGTTGAGCAATGAAGTTGTAGATGTTCTCTTTACTAATATACAATGGTGTTGCTGTGTGCACAAGTTATTATAATGAAATTTAGTGCTAAACCCATAAGGGTCATCAAGCAATATTATTATACAATACAGACAAGTAGATGAGTAAGACACATTTGCATCAGTTCAGTACTGTATATTCTCCAAAATTCAGATCTTCATAATCCCTGTACACGTACACGTATGCATGCACACCAGCGACCAGCAAAAAGGCAGTGCCAGGAGCTAGGACTCAACCCCTGCAACCACAAATAGGCAAGTACATAAAAAAAGGAGAGAGAGAGAGAGAGAATGCATTTAGATACTTGAGAGTGGATTTTTGAGAAATGGGTCTCTGAAAGACGAAAGGAGTGACAGAATTGACAGAAGGAAGAAGGTAGAGTACTGAAACATTTGTGATAAGAGAGAAAGTTATCTATGAAAGAAAAAAAGCAAGAGGAAAAATTGCTGGAGGAGCTCAAATCTGAGTTATAAGAGGGAACAATAAAAGAAGAGAATGAGGAAGAACTTGGAGATAAACAGTTAACACTGTATTACAACAGTTATGTAAGCAATCTATTATACTGGTAAAGTTACAGATTTTTGCACTGAAGAGGATCCTGACATGTCTAGATGTATTGCTGTAAAGCAGAATCAGTAGCAAGTACTGATGTCTTATCAGCTCTAAGTATTACTTGCTGTATGACCCTTACTGGTATAGCACAGATTTATTACAACAATAATCTATAAAGTACTGAAGGGGAAATCAGACCAGAAATGCATCACAGAATGCTTGACCACTGACAAATCTGTACAGCAAATCCTTGACTTACAAACACATTGGGGGACTTCCTGAATTGTGTACAAGATTCATAAGACAGGAAGTCTTCAACCTACAAACATGTTGGGGACCTTCTGTATTGTGTGTAATAATAATATACACAATAATGGTATACTACCAAGGTAGTAGGTTGGTAGACAGCAACCAACCATGGAGGTGCTACCATCCTGCCAAGCGAGTGGAAAACAGAAGCCTGTAATTGTTTTACATGATGGTAGGATTGCTGGTGTATTTTTTCTGTCTCATAAACACACAAGATTTCAGGTATGTCTTGCTACTTCTACTTACACTTAGGTCACACTACATATACATGTACAAGCATATATATACACACCCCTCTGGGTTTTCTTCTATTTTCTTTCTAGCTCTTGCTCTTATTTATTTCCTCTTATCTCCATGGGAAAGTGGAACAGAATTCTTCCTCAGTAAGCCATGCATGTTGTAAGAGATGACTAAAATGCCGGGAGCAAGGGCCTAGTAACCCCTTCTCCTGTATACATTACTATAGTTAAAAAGAGAAACTTTTGTTTTTCTTTTTGGGCCACCCTGCTTCAGTGGGATACGGCTGGTTTGTTGAAAGAAGATACACACACCCCTCTGGGTTTTCTTATATTTTTCTTACTTGTTCTTTTGTTTTATTTTCAACAAGTCGGCCGTCTCCCATCAAGGCAGGGTGACCCAAAAAGAAAGAAAATCCCCGAAAAGAAAATACTTTCATCATCATTCAACATTTTCACATCACTCACACAATCACTGTTTTTGCAGAGGTGCTCAGAATACAACAGCTTAGAAGCATATACGTATAAAGATACACAACATATCCCTCCAAACTGCCAATATTCCAAACCCCTCCTTTAAAATGCAGGCATTGTACTTCCCATTTCCAGGACTTAACTCCGGCTATATAAAAATAACTGGTTTCCCTAAATCCCTTCACTAAATATTACCCTGCTCACACTCCAACAGATTGTCAGGTCCCAAATACCATTCATCTCCATTCACTCCTATCTAACACACTCATGCACACTTGCTGGAAGTCCAAGCCCCTCGCCCACAAAACCTCCTTTACCCCCTCCCTCCAACCTTCTCGAGGACGACCCCTACCCTGCCTTCCTTCCCCTACAGATTTATACGCTCTCCATGTCATTCTACTTTGATCCACTCTCTCTAAATGACAAAACGACCTCAACAACCCCTCTTCAGCCCTTTGACTAATACTTTTATTAACTCCACACTTTCTCCTAATTTCCAAACTCTGAATTTTCTGCATAATATTTACATTACACATTGCCCTGAGACAGGACATCTCCACTGCCTCCAACCGTCTTCTCGCATTTACAACCCAAGCTTCACACCCATATAAGAGTGTTGGTACCACTATACTTTCATACATTCCCTTCTTTGCCTCCATAGATAACGTTTTTTGTCTCTGCATAAACCTCAACGCACCACTCACCTTTTTTCTTCATCAACTCTATGACTGACCTCATCCTTCACAAATCCATCCGCTGACACGTCAACTCCCAAATATCTGAAAACATTCACTTCTTCCATACTCCTCCTCTCCAATCTGATATCCAATTTTTCTTTATCTAAATCATTTGATACCCTCATCACCTTATTGTCACTTTCAACTTTCTACCTTAACACACTCTCCCAAAACTCATCCACTAACCTTTGCAATTTTTCTTTAGAATCTCCCATAAGCACAGTATCATCAGCAAAAAGTAACTGTGTCAATTCCCATTTTGTATTTGATTCCCCATAATTTAATCCCACCCTTCTCCCGAACACCCTAGCATTTACTTCTTTTACAACCCCATCTATAAATATATTAAACAACCATGGTGACATTACACATCCCTGTTTAAGACCTACTTTTACCGGGAAGTAGTCTCCCTCTCTTCTACACACCCTAACCTGAGCCTCACTATCCTCATAAAATCTCTTTACAGCAATTAGTAACTTACTACCTATTCCATATACTTGCAACATCTGCCACATTGCTTCCCTCTCCACTCTATCATATGCCTTTTCTAAATCCATAAATGCAATAAAAACTTCCCTACCTTTATCTAATTACTGTTCACATATATGCTTCAATGTAAACACTTGATCTACACATCCCCTACTCACTCTAAAACCTCCTTGCTCATACACAGTCCTACACTCTGTCTTACCTCTAATTCTTTCAATAATAACCCTACCGTACACTTTTCCTGGTATCCTTGGTAAACTAATTCCTCTATAATTTTTACAATCTCTTTTGTCCCCCTTTCCTTTATATAAAGAACCTATACATGCTCTCTGCCAATCCCTAGGTACGTTCCCCTCTTTCATACATTTATAAAACAAAAATACCAACCACTAACACTATACCCCCCCCCCCTGCTTTTAACATTCCTGTCATGATCCTGTAAGCTACAGCTGCTTTACCCCCTTTCATTGTATGTATTGCCTCATGCACCTCCCCCACACTCACATCCTGCTCTTCTTCACTCCTAAAAGATGGTATACCTCCCTCGCCAATGCATAAAATTACCGCTTCCCTTTCTTCATTGACATTTAAAAGTTCCTCAAAATATTCCCGCCATCCACCCAATACCTCCATATCCCCATCTACTAACTCTCTTACTCTGTTTTCAACTGACAAATCCATTCGTGCCCTAGGCTTTCTTAACTTGTTTAACTCTAATTTTTTTTTTTATTTTCATTAAAATTTTTTGACAGAGCCTCTCCCACTCTATCATCTGCTCTCCTAATGCACTCTCTCACCACTCTCTTCACCTTTCTCTTACTCTCCATATACTCTGCTCTTCTTATAACACTTCTGCTTTGTAAAAACCTCTCATAGGCCACCTTTTTCTCTTTTAACACTCCCTTTACTTCATCATTCCACCAATCACTCCTCTTTCCTCCTGCACCCACCCTCCTCTAACCACAAACTTCTGCCCCACATTCTAATACTGCATTTTTAAAACTATACCAACCCTCTTCAACCCCTCCACTAATCATACTTGCACTAGCCCACCTTTTTGCCAATAGTTGCTTATATCTCACCCGAACTTCCTCCTCCCTTAGTTGATACACTTTCACCTCTCTCTTACTTCTTGTTGCCATTTTCCTCTACAACTAAATAATGATCCGATATATCAGTTGCCCCTCTATAAACATGTACATCCTGGAGCCTACCCATCAACCTTTTATCCACCAATACATAATCTAACAAACTACTTTCATTATGTGCTATATCTTACTTTGTATATTTATTTATCGTCTTTTTTCATAAAATATGTATTACTTATTACCAAACCTCTTTCTACACAGCTCAATTAAAGGCTCCCTATTTTCATTTTCCCCTGGCACCCCAAATTTACCTACTACTCCCTCCACAACATTTTTACCCACTTTAGCATTGAAATCCCCAACCACCAGTACTCTCACACTTGGTTCAAAACTCCCCACGCATTCACTTAACATTTCCCAAAATCTCTCTCTCTCTCGTCTACACTTCTCTCTTCTCCAGGTGCATATATGTTTACTATTATTTTTTTTTATTATCACACTGGCCGATTCCCACCAAGGCAGGGTGGCCCGAAAAAGAAAAACTTTCACCATCATTCACGCCATCACTGTCTTGCCAGAAGGGTGCTTTACACTACAGTTTTTAAACTGCAACATTAACACCCCTCCTTCAGAGTGCAGGCACTGTACTTCCCATCTCCAGGACTCAAGTCCGGCCTGCCGGTTTCCCTGAACCCCTTCATAAATGTTACTTTGCTCACACTCCAACAGCACGTCAAGTATTAAAAACCATTTGTCTCCATTCACTCCTATCAAACACGCTCACGCATGCCTGCTGGAAGTCCAAGCCCCTCGCACACAAAACCTCCTTTACCCCCTCCCTCCAACCTTTCCTAGGCCAACCCCTACCCCACCTTCCTTCCACTACAGACTGATACACTCTTGAAGTCACTCTGTTTCGCTCCATTCTCTCTACATGTCCGAACCACCTCAACAACCCTTCCTCAGCCCTCTGGACAACAGTTTTGGTAATCCCGCACCACCTCCTAACTTCCAAACTACGAATTCTCTGCATTATATTCACACCACACATTGCCGTCAGACATGACATTTCCACTGCCTCCAGCCTTCTCCTCGCTGCAACATTCATCACCCATGCTTCACACCCATATAAGAGCGTTGGTAAAACTATACTCTCATACATTCCCCTCTTTGCCTCCAAGGACAAAGTTCTTTGTCTCCACAGACTCCTAAGTGCACCACTCACCCTTTTCCCCTCATCAATTCTATGTTTACTATAATCCACTTTTCACATCCAACCTTTATTTTACTCCACATAATCCTTGAATTAATACATTTATATTCCCTCTTTTCCTGCCATAGCTTATCCTTCAACATTATTGCTACTCCTTTAGCTCTAACTCTATTTGAAATCCCTAACCTAATCCCATTCATTTCTCTCCACTGAAACTCTCCCACCCCCTTCAGCTTTGTTTCACTTAAAGCCAGGACATCCAGCTTCTTCTCATTCATACCATCCACAATCATCTCTTTCTTATCATTCACACAACATCCACGCACATTCAGACATCCCACGTAAAATTTTCTTCTTATTCTTTTTAGTAATCATTACAGGAAAAGGGGTTACTAGCCCATTGTTCCCGGCATTTTAGTTGACTTTTACAACACGCATGGCTAAAAGAAGACTCCGCCAGGAATTGAACCCGAGTTTGGTAATTTAGAGGCAGCCGTGCTGTCCACTTTTATCTCCATGGGGAAGTGGAACAGAAGTCTTCCACCATAAGCCATGCATGTTGTAAGAGGCAACTAACATGGCAAGAGCAAGAGTCTAGTAACCCCTTCTCCTGTATATATTACTAAAGTTAAAAAGAGAAACTTTCATTTTTCTTTTTGGGCCACCTTGCCTCAGTGGGATACAGCCAGTTTGTTGAAAGAAGAAAGAATGATATACTAATATTATACACAATACAGAAGATTCTCAATGTGTTTATAAGTTGAGGACTTACTGTATTCACATCAACACAAACAACATAGCTCATTGCTACAGCCCAGTAGGACCACATCAACACTCTCTATATGCTTCCATGTTAATATACAGCAATGAGAATACAAGATAAACTGTAGTAATATTTACCTAGTAGAATATTAAAAAGGTGCTTGGCAAATCTGAAAGGATACGGAACATAACCCTATTTTTCCTGTACGTTCTTCCCATTAACATAATGATAAATTCCAAACAGTGCCGATTTTCAGGAATGTATGCCATGTATTACGAGAGGGTTTACTGTATTCAGCAATACACACCTGCATGTTGTCTTTTCTTCCTGCCAACAGCTGCACCAACAACTTCTAGCAATTCATCATCTGTGCATCCATTACGAATAGCATCCCTTGTAGAAAATAAGATAAAAGAAACATTAAAATATAATGCAATTTATTTATTATTTTTTTTAACAAAACAGCATTTATTTATTTTAATCAGGTAGAAAAGCTAAATGAAGAATGATCACAAAACACCTGAGAATTTATAGTACTCACCTAACTGTGGTTTCAGGGGTTGAGACTCGGCTCCTGACCCTGCCTCGTGTATGTGTGTGTTACAAACAATATATATTTATGCAATATTTATTTTATTTTGTCACAGTCTCACCTAAAGCTTGACTTGCACAATGACTAATCAGACAGGTGAATACAGTACTTGCAGTTCGAAATTTAATACACCTTTTGCCATTAAAATCTGGCTTATTGAGCATCTTCTGAAAATGTTTGTGTTTTCACCTAAATGTTATTATTATCTATAGTATCTTAAAAAACAAGAGCTAACCTTGTATGGGTCATAAAATGCTGCATTCTCTTCAAGAGATCAACTGTGGGACCAACAAATATTTTGTTAACATGCTGAAAGCTCATTAAAAAGTCTTTGGCCTGTTGTGACCTGGAGGGAGTCCTGCTGGAACCCAGGGGCTCCTGCTGGAACCCAGGGGCTCCTGCTGGAACCCAGGGGCTCCTGCTGGAACCCCAAGGAGCTCCTGCTGGGACCCCAAGGAGCTCCTGCTTGGACCTCAAGGAGCTCCTGCTAGGACCCCAAGGGGCTCTTGCCGAGGCCCCAAGGAGCTCTTGCTGGGACCCCAAGGAGCTCTTGCTAAGACCCCTGCTTGAACCCAGGAAGCTCCTGCTGGGACCCAGGAAGCTCCTACTAGGACCCAGGAAGCTCCTGCTGGGACCCAGGGGGCTCCTTCTATGACCCAGGGGTCTTCTACTGTGACCCAGGGGCCTTCTACTGTGACCCAGGAGCTCCTACTGTAACCGGGGGACATCCTGATGTGTTAGTCAATAAGGCACTGAGCAAAGACTCCACTCCAGGCAACTGATTTTCACACACACACACCCCGTCTAGTCAGTGTGTGCGCCGGTCATGCCTTCCGCGCTCCGCGAATATGTGTTTTTGAGGGCTACCCAAGTGATCTGAAGGGTAGCTAAGTGTGCTAGGATAGTGAACAATTCCTTGAAGGTTTTATAAACTGCCTGAGCCACATAAGTGTAGGGAGAGCCGCATTTTCGTAAGTGATATAGAAAGTCAAACGTGGTGCGCAGTCAGGGCTGGCAGGCTAGTGTGTGTGCTCAGGCGACGTTGTCACGTGTCACCCAAGAAAGATAATAAAGTGAAACAATCGTGTGACCAGTGAGATAAATACAGTGAATAGGGTACATTATTAACGAGAAGAAATTGAGGTGGATATACGCCAGGACGTCACATCGAGCTGGACAATCTACAGGCTGCTACAGTTGCATTGCAAGTACTGTAATCACCTATTGAGTGATTGCATGGGTGTGGGGTTCCAGGTTTCAATTAACCGCCAAGCTGATTGCGAATGGTCTCTCATAGCACGATAAAGAATAGGCACTCAAGTATTCAACAAGGAATAGCAATTGGTAATCCATTGAACAAGGCGAGTAACTTACTATAAGCTAGGTGGCAGGTCAAGCATAGGCAACATTGTAAGAAGGTGCGGGCCAAGTCCCAGGAGGGTGGGGGTCAGGTCACAAGAGGTTGTGGTCACAAGCGACCACTGAGAATCCACATTACACTCCAAGCAAAAGTCACCTACTTTTCAGACACATCCTAAACCCACACATAATTCCACACATAATTACACACACACACACACACACACACATACACACACACACACACACACACACACACACACACACACACACACACAATACACACACACACACACACACAAACACACACAAACACACACACACACACACATACACGTGCATATACAGCAGGCCTAGTGTCCAATCGACATGTGCCTAGGACAGAATGGCAACTAACACAACACACACACACACAACACACCCCCACACCCCCCCACACACAAACACAATACACACACACAACACATACACTCCCTCCCTCCCCACCGACATCTCACTCCTTCACCTGATCCCTCGCCTCCCTCTTTCACCCTCCCCCTCCCCACCTCTCCCTCCTTCCCCTCTCCCCCTCCCACTTGCTTCTCCCTCCTTCCCACTCCCCCTCCCCACCCCTCTCCCACATAGCCACAGTTCCTCCTCTACCTCCCCCCCCCCACACTCTGACATACACACTACTAACCTAACACACAAAATTACATAGGTTTCCCAATCTGAGGCAATCAGGATAAAACAAAAATGGGTTGCCAGAGAGCAACAAGAAAAACCAAGGGACAGGAGGAGGAAGCTGCAAAGGAAGATTGGGAAGCAGAGCTCATAAAATGGGAACATGAATGGGAAAGGAAACTAGAAGAACTTAGCATGAGAATGGAAGAGAGGATAGTAATGGAAAGCAGGAAGTGGGAGGTGCAAGTCAAAGCAGCAGAGGCCAGGATA
Organism: Cherax quadricarinatus; assembly: GCF_038502225.1. Taxonomy (NCBI): domain Eukaryota; kingdom Metazoa; phylum Arthropoda; class Malacostraca; order Decapoda; family Parastacidae; genus Cherax; species Cherax quadricarinatus. Next base: position 15,798,112 of record NC_091348.1, read on the forward strand.
CAGAGTTTAGAAGAGGAACTGAAAAATCTGAAACAGCCTAAAAAAACTAAAAAACATTTTGGGATTGACAACAGAGACTGCTACCTCAGTCACAAATAAGGGGACTGTAGGGAAAGAAGGAGCAAAACTGCAAGTAGAAGCTCTATCTGTGGAGACTGTAGTAAATGAAAGAGCTAAGCTATATGTGGAGGCCCTAACAGACCACAGCAGAGCCCAGGGAAAGCCGAGAAGGGAAAATGACAGACCACTGAGCCTAAGCACATTAGCTAGTGAAACTGAAGAAAGGAAAGCTGCAATGAAGGAAATCAAATTAAATGAGGGGATACACAGGGATATGCAGTGGGAGAATGAAAGGGTGAGGTCAGTCTTTGTGTATGGGCTCCGGGAAGTTGAAGGGGAAACATATGAAGCAAGAAAACAAGGGGGAAAAAAAGCAATTGAAAGCATCATGAAAGTAATAGGAGAAGACGACATGACCCAGCTGAAAAATTTTCGGAGAATAGGGGGGTTTGTAAAAAAAAGAACCCGGCCAGTGAAAGTGACCTTCAAGGCAGAATCGACTCGGAACAGGATCCTGCAGGAGAAAGCACGATTAAGGGACATGCCGGCATACAGGAAGGTGTATCTCGAGCGTGACAGAACACAAGAAGAAAGGCAGAAACTGAGAGAGATGGTACAAAGGCGAAAGGAGGAATGAGAGGGGATGGAGAAGACAGACAGGAGATCCCAGACACAGGAAGAAGATCAAATACAACCTCCCTCACAGCTTCCTATAGAAGCCTCCCAACCAGGTCAACCCCAGTGCAGCCAAACACTCTAAACCAAAACACCCATGCCACATCCAATGCCCCCACCCACTACATTATAAACTCCACCCCCACAGCAACCATAGTTCCTTATCAGGTCTCCCACTTCCCCAACCCCAATACACCTCCCAGACCACAGTCTTAGAAAAGAAGTTGAAGGTGTGGTATACAAATGCAGATGGAATAACAAATAAGTATGAGGAGTGGCACGAAAGAATCAAGGAGACATCCCCAGACATAATAACACTCACAGAAACAAAACTCACAAGAATAATAACAGATTCAATCTTTCCACCCGGATATCAAATCCTCAGGAAAGACAGAGGGAGGAGAGGGGGAGGAGGAGTTGCACTGCTCATTAAAAACCAGTGGGGTTTTGAGAAAATGGAAGGAATGGATGGCACGGGTGAAAGGGACTACTTAGTAGGAACAATCCAGTCTGAGGGACATAAGGTGATAATTGCAGTAATGTACAATCCACCACAGAACTGCAGGAGGCCAAGAGAAGAATACGATGAAAGCAACAGAGCAATGGTCGACACACTAGCCGAGGTGGCCAGGAGAGCACACATGGGGGAGCAAAGTTACTAGTTATGGGTGATTTCAATCACAAGGAGATTGACTGGGAAAACCTGGAGCCCCATGGGGGTCCCAAAACATGGAGAGCCAAGATGATGGATGTGGTACTGGAAAACCTCATGCATCAACATGTTAGAGACACTATCAGAGAGAGAGGAGAAGATGAACCAGCAAGACTGGACCTTGTATTCACCTTGAGTAGTTCGGACATCGAGGATATCTTGTATGAAAGGCCCCTGGGAGCTAGTGATCATGTGGTTCTGTGCTTCGACTACATAGTTGAGCTCCAAGTGGAGAGAGTAGCAGGAATAGGGTGGGAAAAACCAAACTACAAAAGGGAGAACTACTAAGGCATAAGGAACTTCCTTCAAAACATTCAGTGGGAGAGGGAACTGACAGGAAAACCAGTACAAGAAATGATGGACTATGTGGCAACAAAATGCAAGGAGGCAGAGGAGAGGTTTGTTCCCAAGGGAAACAGAAATAATGGGAAGAACAGAACGAGTCCTTGGTTCACCCAAAGGTGTAGGGAGGCAAAAACTAGGTGTACTAGAGAATGGAAAAGGTACAGAAGACAGAGAACTCAGGAAAATAAAGGGATTAGCCGAAGAGCCAGAAATGAATATGCACAGATAAGAAGGGAGGCTCAGCGACAATATGAAAATGACATAGCATCGAAAGTCAAGACTGACCCAAAGCTGTTGTACAGCCACATCAGGAGGAAAACAACAGTCAAGGACAAGGTAATCAGACTGAGGAAGGGTGATGGGGAATTCACAAGAAACGACTGAGAGGTATGTCAGGAGCTCAACACGAGATTTAAAGAAGTATTTACAGTGGAAACCAGTAGGACTCCAGGAAATCAGAACAGGGGGGTACACCAGCAAGTGCTGGATGAGGTACATATAACCAAGGAGGAAGTGAAGAAGCTGCTATGCGAACTTGACACCTCAAAGGCGGTGGGACCAGACAACATCTCTCCGTGGGTCCTTAAAGAGGGAGCAGAGATATTGTGTGTGCTATTAGCAAAGATCTTCAACACATCATTTGAAACTGGGCAACTCCCTGAGGTATGGAAGATGGCAAATGTAGTCCCAATTTTTAAAAAGGGAGACAGACATGAGGCACTAAACTACAGACCTGTATCACTAACGTGTATAGTATGCAAGGTCATGGAGATCATCATCAGGAAGAGAGTGGTGGAGCACCTGGAAAGAAACAAGTGTATAATTGACAACCAGCACGGTTTTAGGGAAGGAAAATCCTGTCACAAACCTACTAGAGTTTTATGACAAGGTGACAGAAGTAAGACAAGAGAGAGAGGGGTGGATCGATTGCATTTTTTTGGACTGCAAGAAGGCCTTCGACACAGTCCCTCACAAGAGGTTACTGCAAAAGCTAGAGGATCAGGCACACATAACATGAAAGGCACTGCAATGGATCAGAGAATACCTGACAGGGAGGCAACAACGAGTCATGGTACGTGACGAGTTGTCAGAGTGGGAGCTTGTGACAAGCGGGGTTCCACAGGGGTCAGTCCTAGGACCTGTGCTGTTCTTGGTATATGTGAACAACATGACGGAAGGGATAGACTCAGAAGTGTCCTTGTTTGCAGATGATGTGAAGTTAATGAGAAGAATCAAATCGGATGAAGATCAGGCAGGACTACAAAGAGACCTGGACAGGCTGGAAGCGTGGTCCAGAACTGGCTCCTTGAGTTTAACCCTGCCAAATGCAAAGTCATGAAGATTGGGGAAGGGCAAAGAAGACCGCAGACACAATATAGTTTAGATGGCCAAAGACTGCAAACCTCACTCAAGGAAAAAGATCTGGGGGTGAGTATAACACCGAGTATATCTCCTGAGGAGCACATCAATCAGATAACTGCTGCAGCATACGGGCGCCTGGCAAACCTACGGATAGCGTTCCGATACCTCAGTAAGGATTCGTTCAAGACTCTGTATACCATTTACGTCAGGCCCATACTGGAGTATACAGCACCAGTATGGAATCCACACCTAGTCAAGCACATCAAGAAATTAGAGAAAGTGCAAAGGTTTGCAACAAGACTAGTCCCAGGGGATAGTCCTACGAAGAAAGGTTGAGGGAAATCGGCCTGACGACACTGGAGGACAGGAGGGTCAGGGGAGACATGATAACGACATATAAAATACTGCGCGGAATAGACAAGGTGGACAAAGACGGGATGTTCCAGAGAAGGGACACAGACACAAGAGGTCACAATTGGAAGTTGAAGACTCGGATGAATCAAAGGGATGTTAGGAAGTATTTCTTCAATCATAGAGTAGTCAGGCCGTGGAATAGCCTAGAAAGTGACGTAGTGGAGGCGGGAACCATACATAGTTTTAAGGCGAGGTATGATAAAGCTCATGGGGCAGGGAGAGAGAGGACCTAGTAGCAATCAGCGAAGAGGCGGGGCCAGGAGCTATGAATCGACCCCTGCAACCACAAATAGGTGAGTACACACACACACACACACACACACTCACAACATTTACTGCCATATTTACAGCTACTAAAACAAATGAACATCCAACATACGACAAACAGATGTACACTTGCCTTAATGAAACTTCAGCAGCACCAAAGAGGCAGACTTTAAGATTGCCATCAGCTGTTATCCTTAGTCTGTTGCAGGTACCACAAAAGTTTTGAGACATAGAGGTAATAAAACCAATTTGCCCAGCAAAGTCGGGGACTTTGTATGCCTGTTGATAAGGAAAATGCTTTTGTGGCAAATAAACAAAAAATAAGACTAAAAAATAAAAATATGAAACTCAGTACAAAATGCAAAGCATCCAATAGTTTGTCAATGATGCAAATATATTTTGTTGTGTGTCTTGTATTTTGTTTTGTACTGCTGTATTTAGAAAATATACTAATTTAAAAAAAAGGTATAAAAAATGGTTATTTTTTTTGTCACATAGCTCTATGACAGTGAGGGGGAACTGGACACACCACAGGGAAACTAATTAATTTTTAAGGGTTTAAAATATGAGAAACAAAGTAACATATACTGAACAAACATCTCATATCCTGTGCCTCAAATTTGTCTGGTAAACAAAAGTGTGCTTCATGCTCCACTAGGGAGGTTGTTCAATAACAAACTAGGCATCATGAGAGGAGGATACTTTATGTGAAGAGAACACAGGTGTTATTGTATAATATCTCATCTTCTTTCAACAAATTGGCTGCATCTCGCCGAAGCAGGGTGGCCCAAAAAAGAAAACACAAGGTTCTCTTTTTAACTTTAGTAATGTATACAGAGGGGGTTACTAGACTGTATAATATGTATAATGCTGTCCCTGCCATACTAGTAGTGATATTTACAACAAAATATTTTTGTTATTTATTAAGATATTAAAAAATATGCAAATAAAAAAAAAGAAGTAGTTCAGTTCCTGGTACATGTTTCATAATCAACTGCATTGTGGAGAAATATGATACTTAATGGGTAGAAAACACACTGTTATCATTATAAGGGAAAAAATGCCCACAAGGCAGACTGGGGGGTTGAAAAGTTCCACAAAGGCTGCCATTTATGGGTAGTCATATTGAATTATGAAACAAGAGACAGAAGGAGCTTCTCTTGACTTCAAAATCTCTCTTAAATCATATAAGAAAAAAAATTATATATACACCTACCATCCGACTTACGACCGAGTTCGGTTCCGAGAAACCGGTCGTAAGTCGAACTTTACTACTGAATATCAACAAAACATTTTTGTAATGACTTTATTTTATTGTTTTATTTTGGAATTTTATGTTTTACTTTACTTTTTATGTTGTTAGTACTGTATTTTATACTGTAAGGTTTAGGATAAACACTGTGTACAACACAAATAGATGTTTATTTCCCCGAAATTTGGCATAAAAAACACGGTCGTAAGTCGAGTGGTCGTAAGTCGAGCAGGTCTTAAGTCAGATGGTAGGTGTATATATATAATGTATATATAGACAAAGAACAGTACCTTGGAGGTGTCGTTTGTCTTGTCAGACACCTTCATAAGGTCAGGGTACATCTGAGTGATGTTCTCCAGCATTTCCGAGTAGCTCACCATCTTCCTGTCCACCCATCTGTATTTTAAGAGTAGTTAAATTTTTATACATTTTATGATGGTTAGTAGGTAGTAGAGACAGGTGTGCTCTTTCCTTGCTCTAACCGACACCAATAGCTAAGTAAATGTCCATTCTCAGTTTCTCTCTCTCTCTCATAGCTCCCTATTCTCCCAGTCTTTTCCTACTCCATTCCAATTACAATAACTGTCTTGTGTATGTACTTGCTGATAAAGATATTATTTTTTTTTTTCAACAAGTCGGCCGTCTCCCACCGAGGCAGGGTGACCCAAAAAAGAAAGAAAATCCCCAAACAGAAAATGCTTTCATCATCATTCAACACTTTCACCACACTCACACATAATCACTGTTTTTGCAGAGGTGCTCAGAATACAACATATATATATATATGCACCTGGAGAAGAGAGAAGTGTAGAGGAGAGAAAGATTCTGGGAAATGTTGAGTGAATGCGTGGGGAGTTTTGAATCAAGTGTGAGAGTAATGGTGGTTGGGGATTTCAATGCTAAAGTGGGTAAAAATGTTATGGAGGGAGTAGTAGGTAGTTTTGGGGTGCCAGGGGTAAATGTAAATAGGGAGCCTTTAATTGAGCTATGTGTAGAAAGAAATTTGGTAATAAGTAATACATATTTTATGAAAAAGAGGATAAATAAATATACAAGGTATGATGTAGCACGTAATGAAAGTAGTTTGTTAGATTATGTATTGGTGGATAAAAGGTTGATGGGTAGGCTCCAGGATGTACATGTTTATAGAGGGGCAACTGATATATCGGATCATTATTTAGTTGTAGCTACAGTTAGAGTAAGAGGTAGATGGGAAAAGAGGAAGGTGGCAACAACAAGTAAGAGGGAGGTGAAAGTGTATAAACTAAGGGAGGAGGAAGTTCGGGCGAGATATAAGCGAATATTGGCAGAAAGGTGGGCTAGTGCAAAGATGAGTAGTGGGGGGGTTGAAGAGGGTTGGAATAGTTTTAAAAATGCAGTATTAGAATGTGGGGCAGAAGTTTGTGGTTATAGGAGGGTGGGGGCAGGAGGAAAGAGGAGTGATTGGTGGAATGATGAAGTAAAGGGTGTGATAAAAGAGAAAAAGGTAGCTTACGAGAGGTTTTTACAAAGCAGAAGTGTTATAAGAAGAGCAGAGTATATGGAGAGTAAAAGAAAGGTGAAGAGAGTGGTGAGAGAGTGCAAAAGGACAGCAGATGAAAGAGTGGGAGAGGCACTGTCAAGAAATTTTAATGAAAATAAGAAAAAATTTTGGAGTGAGTTAAACAAGTTAAGAAAGCCTAGGGAAAGTATGGATTTGTCAGTTAAAAACAGAGTAGGGGAGTTAGTAGATGGGGAGAGGGAGGTATTAGGTAGATGGCGAGAATATTTTGAGGAACTTTTAAATGTTAAGGAAGAAAGGGAGGCAGTAATTTCATGCACTGGCCAGGGAGGTATACCATCTTTTAGGAGTGAAGAAGAGCAGAATGTAAGTGTGGTGGAGGTACGTGAGGCATTACGTAGAATGAAAGGGGGTAAAGCAGCTGGAACTGATGGGATCATGACAGAAATGTTAAAAGCAGGGGGGGATATAGTGTTGGAGTGGTTGGTACTTTTGTTTAATAAATGTATGAAAGAGGGGAAGGTACCTAGGGATTGGCGGAGAGCATGTATAGTCCCTTTATATAAAGGGAAAGGGGACAAAAGAGATTGTAAAAATTATAGAGGAATAAGTTTACTGAGTATACCAGGAAAAGTGTACGGTAGGGTTATAATTGAAAGAATTAGAGGTAAGACAGAATGTAGGATTGCGGATGAGCAAGGAGGTTTTAGAGTGGGTAGGGGATGTGTAGATCAGGTGTTTACATTGAAGCATATATGTGAACAGTATTTAGATAAAGATAGGGAAGTTTTTATTGCATTTATGGATTTAGAAAAGGCATATGATAGAGTGGATAGAGGAGCAATGTGGCAGATGTTGCAATTATATGGAATAGGTGGTAAGTTACTAAATGCTGTAAAGAGCTTTTATGAGGATAGTGAGGCTCAGGTTAGGGTGTGTAGAAGAGAGGGAGAATACTTCCCGGTAAAAGTAGGTCTTAGACAGGGATGTGTAATGTCACCATGGTTGTTTAATATATTTATAGATGGGGTTGTAAAGGAAGTAAATGCTAGGGTGTTTGGGAGAGGGGTGGGATTAAATTATGGGGAATCAAATTCAAAATGGGAATTGACACAGTTACTTTTTGCTGATGATACTGTGCTTATGGGAGATTCTAAAGAAAAATTGCAAAGGTTAGTGGATGAGTTTGGGAATGTGTGTAAAGGTAGAAAGTTGAAAGTGAACATAGAAAAGAGTAAGGTGATGAGGGTGTCAAATGATTTAGATAAAGAAAAATTGGATATCAAATTGGGGAGGAGGAGTATGGAAGAAGTGAATGTTTTCAGATACTTGGGAGTTGACGTGTCGGCGGATGGATTTATGAAGGATGAGGTTAATCATATAATTGATGAGGGAAAAAATGTGAGTGGTGCGTTGAGGTATATGTGGAGTCAAAAAACGTTATCTATGGAGGCAAAGAAGGGAATGTATGAAAGTATAGTAGTACCAACACTCTTATATGGGTGTGAAGCTTGGGTGGTAAATGCAGCAGCGAGGAGACGGTTGGAGGCAGTGGAGATGTCCTGTTTAAGGGCAATGTGTGGTGTAAATATTATGCAGAAAATTCGGAGTGTGGAAATTAGGAGAAGGTGTGGAGTTAATAAAAGTATTAGTCAGAGGGCAGAAGAGGGGTTGTTGAGGTGGTTTGGTCATTTAGAGAGAATGGATCAAAGTAGAATGACATGGAAAGCATATAAATCTATAGGGGAAGGAAGGCGGGGTAGGCGTCGTCCTCGAAAGGGTTGGAGAGAGGGGGTAAAGGAGGTTTTGTGGGTAAGGGGCTTGGACTTCCAGCAAGCGTGCGTGAGCGTGTTAGATAGGAGTGAATGGAGACGAATGATACTTGGGACCTGACGATCTGTTGGAGTGTGAGCAGGGTAATATTTAGTGAAGGGATTCAGGGAAACCGGTTATTTTCATATAGTCGGACTTGAGTCCTGGAAATGGGAAGTACAATGCCTGCACTTTAAAGGAATGGTTTGGGATATTGGCAGTTTGGAGGGATATGTTGTGTATCTTTATGTGTGTATGCTTCTAGACTGTTGTATTCTGAGCACCTCTGCAAAAACAGTGATAATGTGCGAGTGTGGTGAAAGTGTTGAATGATGATGAAAGTATTTTCTTTTTGGGGATTTTCTTTCTTTTTTTGGGTCACCCTGCCTCGGTGGGAGACGGCCGACTTGTTGAAAAAAGAAAAAAAAAAAAAATATATATATATATATATATATATATATATATATATATATATATATATATATATATATATATATATATATATATATATATATATATATATATATATATATATATATATATATATATATATATATATATATATATATATATATATATATATATATATATATATATATATATATATATATATATATATATATATATATATATATATATATATATATATATATATATATATATATATATATATATATATATATATATATATATATATATATATATATATATATATATATATATATATATATATATATATATATATATATATATATATATATATATATATATATATATATATAATGTATGATTCTTCAATTGATGCTGTTTTATCTAAAGCACTGGAAGTAGAGACAGCAGACAGCTGACTAATCAATATTTCTATAAAAGATTTTAGGTCTATTGCAATAATGTATATACTGTATACTATACTGTATTGAATTACAAAAGTGCTTTATTTAAAAAATTTAGTCAAAATAGTATATTCTTAATAAGTGCTCTGTAAATTGTAAAGGAAAGTTCTGAAATACTCAACTACCTACTTGTTTCCATCAAAGGGCATGTACTCTATAAAGCGTACATCGATATCTTTATGCCGAGTCAGTTCTACAAAGTCAGCTAGCTCGTCCTCATTTTTCCCACGCATTACAACACAATTAATCTGAAATTTGAATACATTTTAAGAAAATACGGATTTTAGCATGTTAGAGATACAGTGGACCCCGCCTTACGAACGCATCGTGTCACGTTAAATCCGCCATATGAAGCATTTGAACGTAAAAATTTTGCCACGCCTTACGTGATTCATCCAGGATGCATCCCACGTGTGGCCTCAGCACTAGTGTTTACAAGCCAGCCAGTGTGGTCGCATCTACGCATACATACGGTACATTTCACATTATCCATGTTTTTAGTGCTTGTAACTGCAAAATAAGTCACCATGGACCCCAAGAAAGCTTCTAGTGCCATCCCTGTGGTAAAAAGGGGCGAGAATTAGTATGGAATTGAAAAAAGAGATTAAGGAAATGTGTGCGAAGTGGGTTGAACTGCAAACCTTTACGGATGAAAATCACCCTGACACAGCTACTGCAAGACCTGTTGGCAACCTGTACAACGACAATGTTATGGCCCATTTTAGGAAAGTCTTAAAGGAACGGGAGGTACAGAGCTCTATGGACAGATTTGTTGTGCGACAGAGGTCCAGTGGCTCAAGCTGGTCCTAGTGGCATTAAAAGAAGGGAAGTAACCCCTGAAAAGGACTTGCTACCTCGAGTCCTAATGGAAGGGGATTCCCCTTCTCAACAATAACTTCCACACTCTCCCCTCCTCCCATCCCATCAATCATCATCAGATCTTCAATAAAGGTAAGTGTCATGTATTCTATTCTTAGTAGAGTAGTAATTGTGCATGTCTTCTTCAGTTTGTGTATTAAAATTAATATTTCATGTGGAATTTTTTTTTTTTTTCATACTTTGGGGTGTCAAGAACGGATTAATTTGATTTCCATTATTTCTTATGGGGAAAATTAATTCGGCTAACGATAATTTCAGCTTACGATGAGCTCTCAGGAACGAATTAATATCGTAAGGCGGGGGTCCACTGTATGTAAGTCAAGCAATTACAGTACACTGAAACATGTAAATGAACAATGCTTAGTAAAGGAAGGAACTGTTCGTTGCATTTGTGGATTTAGGAGGAAAGGCATATGATCGGGTGGATAACGAGGCAAATGTTACAAATATGTGAAATAGGTGGTAGGTTACTAAAAGAAGCAAAAAGTTTTCATGCAGACAGTAAAGCTCAAGTTAGGGTATACATGAGAGAGGGGGATTATTTTCCATTAAAAGTAGGCCTCACAAAAGGATGTGTGATGCCACCACGATTGTTTAAGATATTTAAAGATGGCACTGTGGCATATTTAATGAGGCACACAAGTTACTTAATGAAACTTTACAAGCTTTTAACAATGAAATTTTGCAATACAAGAAGTATTCCCATCTGTTGTTATTTCTTCAGAATTGTTAAAAAACAGTCTTTCATAATAACTTGGTACTGTATATCATTTTCATTTCCTTCCTTAATTTTGTTCTAATATGAACCCATCAAACTAAGAAGGTGCACAAAGCATTAAAGCAGACAAATATTTGTATCTACTGTTTGGTTAAATGTGTCATGATCTTAATCAGCAACCTAACATTTCTCCCTCCTAACAATTCCTCATCACTGAGCAATTGTGTTATGATTTCTTGAGTCAAGTTGTCTTATGGTCATTACTCAAGCTATATTCCATTGATATTCTGTAACCCCAGCATCTTGGAAGCTTAATACGTATATTAAGCATAATATACGTATATTAAGCTTAATACGTATATTAAGCTTAATACGTATATTGACATCTCCTTCTCATGTTACCTGCACTTCTGTAACTTGTCATCAATTTATCACTTATTAAATATTTGAAGATTTATCCATATCATATCAATAAAATTTAAATTGATAATTCAAATCATAATAAATGTGAAAATTACAAGTGAGAAACTAGTAGTATTGAACTGAACCCTTGTCATTCACCTGCAGATGTACACACTATCCACTCCTTCAACACAGCATTAAAAAGAATCAGAATCTAAAGATTACTTAGGTTGAATCTACACTCTTAGAAAAAAATCAATCACTTATGCATCTTTTTAAACCTTTCTTCAATTAATGTACCTTGCCATAACTGGTAGGTCTACCATAATACTAGGTTTAAGCATGCAGAACACACAGACATCCACTCATACCTTTACAGGAGAGTATCCTAAGTTTAGGGCTACTTCAATACCATCCATCACTCTCTCCCAACCACGACGTCGTGTGATAAGTTCAAACTTCTGTGGGATGAGTGTGTCAAGGGAGACATTCAAGTGCGTGAGTCCAGCTCTCTGCAGTTCAGGCAAATGCCTTTTCAATAACAATCCATTGGTGGTCATACCCAACTGCTTGACCCCAAGGTGAGACAAAGACTCTGCAAAGTAAAATACCTGTACTGTAGACCCTTGGTATTTGCAAGGGTTAGGTTCTGAAAGAATGCTGCAAATGCCAAAATACTAATAGTGAATTAATGATAAAAAAACAGGGGTTAGAGGGTTAGGCTCACAGGTCAGACTGAATTCGAGAAAGCAGACAAATATTGTATCTCTTAATTTCTTCTTACCAGGAGAGCCATCCTCCCTGCTCATTTTGCTCTTAGAAACCATAACGTAGGATAGTCATATCTTGCTCTTGATATGGTGATCTCAAAACTATATTTACATCAAGTGATGCCAGAATTAACAGTTGTCCAAGTGTGGCACTGAGAGCAGAGTTGTTGGGCAACTCAAAATATCACTGAGCACTTAATTTCATCTTTGTTATGCTTTTTCATTTGCATTTTTAATTGGACAAATTAAAGACAACCAGCCTTTTAAGATATAAGGTCTATTTACTCTCCTGATTTTCTTGTGGCCATATGAGTCCTTAAAATTGATAACTATGATAAAGTGCCTAACACACTATATTGATACAGGTGCAAAAGTACTACAAAATGTACATAGCACAGTTAAAGTTCTTATTACCTTCACGTGATAGATATAATATTACATGCCACATTAATTCTCTCACAATTCAAAGGGAAGGGAAGTACAGCATATTTAGAAAACTAAAAGAACTAGTTAAATGTAAAGAACTCATCTTAGGTCCTTCTATGGGAGATTTGTACATCTCTCCCCTTTCTCTCTCTCTCTCTTCTCATAGTTCCCTGATATACACATGTCAATTTCCCCAACATCCATCTTCTTTACACAACACTAATGAAAAACCTATTGACCAAAAAATTAAATGTCAAAAATTAAGTACAGCCTTTCCTTTTTTTTTTTTTTTTTTTTTTTTTTTTTATCACACTGGCCGATTCCCACCAAGGCAGGGTGGCCCAAAAAAGAAAAACTTTCACCATCATTCACTCCATCACTGTCTTGCCAGAAGGGTGCAAGACAGTGATGGAGTGAATGATGGTGAAAGCTTTTCTTTTTGGGGCCACCCTGCCTTGGTGGAAATCGGCCAGTGAAAAAAAAAAAAAAAAAAAAAAAAGGAAAGGCTATACTTAATTTTTGACATTTAATTTTTTGGTCAGCCTTTCCTTACTTGGCGACATACTCATTTACTGACAACTCGGACTTACAACGGGCTCTCTGACCAGTATTCATACCTAAATAATGTATGTATATTAAGAGCTGATTTCCTCTATTCTATTTACTACAATATACAGTACACTACTGTATAAACATTTAAAAATATACCAGAAATGTTACAAATGTTGCAAAGGTGACATTAAAACAATATCAAAGATGGTAGACTCAAACCCACTATGATTATAGTATGCTCCTCACTTAGCAACGAATTCATTTACTGACAAGGTCTCGGGAACGGAACTCTGTCGTTAAGCGAGGAGAGGCCGTACTAACCAATAAAGTATTTTTAGAAACTAATAAAGCAAATACACATTCACAAAATTTATGGTTGCCCAACATTCCTTGCATAATGAGCTTTCTATAAGGTAGTTTATACATGTCAGTCACCCTAATTGAATAATAGTATACTGTGCTCAATTTCATAGAAATAAAGTTTTTGCTTGTTTGAAATATGCACAATAAACTGCACAAAAAAAACACAAAACATTGATAAAATCAATAACACGACCTCCAGATTAGGCAGGCAAAATGTATATTTACCAACAATGTGTGTCAAGTCCTTTCTGACCATGGGTTCACCTCCGGTCAACCTGATCTTGTCTGTACCTTCTGATATAAACAACTTTGCCACTCTTATAATTTCTTCTGAGGACAAAAGCCTTTCTTTAGGTGTTAAACTCACTCCCTCTTCTGGCATACAGTACTGGCCTGGGAATAAGTAATTTTATGAGTCATGACATTGCAATACAGTAATAAGTAAGTTAGTTTAATCAGGTACAGGTACACATAAATACAGTTACATAAATTATCATACACAGCAGCATATGTGTAGAATACCTAGGATAACCCAAAAAAGTGATACTGTATGTGAGATAAATGTAGTATGGTACTCGACAAATACGTACTGTATTCCTGCTAGGGAGGTGAACTTGAAATTAAAAAATAATGTATCATTATATAGGTGCTATGATATAGTAAGTACTTATTTATAGTAATTTTTTCTATTAAACAGTTCATAGAACACTGTGCTTCATCATTTTGGCTACTTTCAGGTACAATTACAGTGGAACCTCTGCATTCACATTTAATTGGTTCCAGAAGGCTGTTCTAGTGCCAATCTGTTCTTTTTGGTAGGCTGCTATCACTAACCCTCTTAGGCCCCATGGTGACTTATTTATACAATATAAAAAAAACATCAAAAATTGTGAAGAAATATGAAACAGTTTACAGTGAAGTTCTGGCAGGTCATGTTTGTTTGGTCAAGTGCCGAGCAAATGGTTGACTACCGAGTGATTTATTTACCGAATAAAGCATTCAAATACCGAACTGTTCAAGTACAGAGCTGTTCGAGTACCACAGTTCCACTGTACATTGGAAAATATCAAATACAACATGAGAGGGGCAAAATACACACACACACACACACACGCACAAAATGATTAAAAATGAAAAACGAAGTATTAACCTCTTACCGATTCTTAATTAACATACTTTCAAAGAGCAACATTTAATACAAAAGAGGGACTGATTAAATCAAATGCTTGACAAACAGTTTAATTACTTACATCTGAGATTGCACTTTTCTGTAAGAGATATTCTAAGGTAGGAATGTTGTCGCCCATATGAGTCTGTCAGAAAAGCAGAGAAAGGAAGCGGATCAAGAGCTCTGAGAGCCGCTATTCGGGATGCCTGAAATGAAGATTGTCTGAAATAAATGGCAGAATGAAAGTGGGGGGCAAGGGGGCTGAAGACCCCATAATTTATATCATTTGCAGCAGTAGCAAGAGCTGTAGCTGATGCCGCTGCCTAACGAGTCATCTATATTACAAGTCTTACATCTCCCTCTCTCATACATTGTATGTGTGTAAATATATATATTTATATTTATTAACACATCGACCATTTCCCACCAAGGCAGGGTGACCCGAAAAAGAAGAAATAGTACTTTCGTCATCATTCACTTCATCACTGTCTTGCCAGAGGTGTGCCTACACTACAGTTATCAAACTGCAACATCAACACCCCCTCCTTCAGAGTGTGGGCACTTTACTTCCCACCTCCTGGGCTCAAGTCTGACCTGTCAGTTTTCCTGAATCCCTTCATAAATGTTACCTTGCTCACACTCCAAAAGCACATCAAGTCATGAAAAACCATTTGTCTCCACTCAGTCCTGTCTAACACACTCATGTATGCTTGCTGGCAGTCAAAGCCCCCAAAACCTCCTTTATGCTCTCTCTTCAACTTTTCCTAGGCTGACCTCTACCCCCATCTTCCTTTCACTACAGATTTATTGCTCTCCAATTCATTCAATTTTGTTCCATCCTCTCTAAATGTTTGAACCACCTCAACAACTCCTCCTCAGCCCTCTGGATGATTCATTTAGCAACCCCACACGTCCTCCTAATTTCCACACTACGGATTCTCTGTATTATATTCACATCACACTTTGCCCTCAAACACGACATCTCCATTGCCTCCAGCCTCCACCTTGTTGCAACATTCACCACACATGCTTGGCACCCATATAACAGCATTTGTATAACTATACTCTCATACATTTTGTGCTTCCATGGATAATGTTCTTTGTCCCCACAGACTCCTCAGTGCACCACTCACCTTTTCCTACTCATCAATTTTATGAGTCACCTTGTCTTTCTTTCCCATCTGCTGACAAGTCCACTCCCAAATATCTGAATATATTCATTTCCTCCATACTCCCTCCCTTTATTCTGATATCCAATCTTTCATTACTTACACACACACACACACACACACACACACACTGACGACACTGGAGGCCAGGAGGATCAGGGAAGACATGATAACGACATATAAAATACTGCGCGGAATAGACGAGGTGGACAAAGACGGGATGTTCCAGAGATGGGACACAGACACAAGAGGTCACAATTGGAAGTTGAAGACTCAGATGAATCAAAGGGATGTTAGGAAGTATTTCTTTAGTCATAGAGTAGTCAGGCCGTGGAATAGCCTAGAAAGTGAAGTAGTGGAGGCGGGAACCATACATAGTTTTAAGGCGAGGTATGATAAAGCTCATGGAGCAGGGAGAGAGAGGACCTAGTAGCAATCAGTGAAGAGGCGGGGCCAGGAGCTATGAATCGACCCCTGCAACCACAAATAGGTGAGTACACACACACACACACACACACACACCCCGGGGCCAGGAGCTCGGACTCGACCCCCGCAACCTCAACTAGGTGAGTACACACACGCACGCACGCACGCACGCAAACACACGCACGCACGCACGCACACACACACACACACAATGTGTATATATATATATATATATATATATATATATATATATATATATATATATATATATATATGAGACAGAGACACGGAGACAGAAAAAGAGAAAGAAAAAAAAGACAGAAACAGACAGATGGAGACAGATATAGTATAAACCATCAGTATGATTTGTGGTGCTCAGCAGGAGGATCAAAGGAAGGTACGTCTTAACCTTGAAACTAGTAAATATACTTAAAAAATATTTTATGTCATTATGAAATAGATTATCACTATAAAACCTTTATACAATATTTACATATTTTATGTACTTGTCAAGAAGTAAGTAAGTTTAAATACAGGTACATAAATAGTTAAATTATCAAACCTAGTAACATGTGTAAATTACCTAGGATAACCCCCCTCCCAAAAAAGTCAGATAAAGTAGCTTATTTCCATTGGGGTCAATAATTTACATGGCGATATAGTCGTAGAATATATCTGTACAATTACTGTACTATGAAACTTTGACAATTAAAAAAAAATTATAAAATAAATTTAAATTGTTCAACAATCACAGATAAAAACATGTTAACTAATTTTAAATTATAACAAAATTTTATATATTTCTCATATTATTGATGATATTATCGGTACACAAGATTTTACAATGATGATGATAATAATAAAAAATAATATCGTTACACAAGGCTTTAGCGAAGATGATAATAATAATAATAATAATAATAATAATAATAATAATAATAATAATAATAATAATAAATTATTATTATTATTATTATTATTATATATGGTATTCGACAAATACTGTATTCCTACTAGTCATGCAAACTTCAACTTAAAAAAGAAGTAACTAGAAAAATAGTTCTGTACCTACTACCTTCTTATGTATGAAGGGTTGAGGTAAGGTGTAGGGTCCATTATGGAGTCTGGAAGTGTAGCAGCGAGTGTGTGAGAGTATGGTCCTGGTGGTGTAAGACAGGACAGGAGGACACACACTGGTCGCCATGGTCGTGGGTAGTCTGCTCAGACCATCACTGTATCGCTCAACCTGACTGCCTGGTAGCCTCTGGTAACCCTGCCACCCTGCTTGCATTGTCTGACGCTAGCGTCAGCGTATCTCCCTGTCAGTGTACCTCCCTGTCAGTGTACCTCCCTGTCAGCGTACCTCCTCGTCAGTGCACCTCCCTGTCAGCGTACCTCCCTGTCAGCGTAACTCCTCGTCAGCGTACCTCCCCGTCAGCGTACCTCCCCGTCAGCGTACCTCCCCGTCAGCGTACCTCCCTGTCAGCGTACCTCCTTGTCAGCGTACCTCCCTGTCAGCGTACCTCCCCGTCAGCGTACCTCCCTGTCAGCGTACCTCCTTGTCAGCGTACCTCCCTGTCAGCGTACCTCCCCGTCAGCGTACCTCCCTGTCAGCGTACCTCCCTGTCAGCGTACCTCCTTGTCAGCGTACCTCCCTGTCAGCGCACCTCCCTGTCAGCGCACCTTCTTGTTAGCGTTCCTCCCTGTCAGCGTATAACCCTGCTAGCGCACCTCCCCCCTAGTATACAATCTTGCTAGCGTACTACTACGCCTCTAGTGGACCATCCTGGTAGCATACCAGCGCACCAACCCGCTAGCATACCAGTGTACCATCCTGTTAGCATACCAGTGTACCATCCTGTTAGCATACCAGTGTACCATCCTGCTAGTATACCAGTGCACCATCCTGCTAGCATACTAGTGCACCATCATCCTAGCATACCAGCGCACCATCCTGCTAGCATACCAGTGCACCATCCTGCTAGCATACCAGTGCACCATCCTGCTAGCATACCAGTGCACCATCCTGCTAGCATACCAGCGCACCATCCTGCTAGCATACCAGTGCACCATCCTGCTAGCATACCAGGGCACCATCCTGCTAGCATACCAGTGCACCATCCTGCTAGCATACCAGTGCACCATCCTGCTAGCATACCAGCGCACCATCCTGCTAGCATACCAGCGCACCATCCTGCTAGTATACCAGTGCACCATCCTGCTAGCATACCAGCGCACCATCCTGCTAGCATACCAGTGCACCATCCTGCTAGCATACAAGTGCACCATCCTGCTAGCATACCAGCGCACCATCCTGTTAGCATACCAGTGCACCATCCTGCTAGCATACCAGCGCACCATCCTGCCCTTGTCAGCACTCCTTGTTCATCAGGAAAATGGAAAATTTTCTCCTGACATTTTGTTTAATAATATTTCAGTTATCTCCCATCGAGGTAGAGTAACCCAAAGAAAAAGGAAACACTTTCACCATCGTTTATTTAATAGCTGTCTTGCCAGAAGTGCTCAGATATCACAAATGAAATGACATTCTGCACCGCAACATCCCCACCACCTCCATCAGAGTTCAGGCTCAGTACTTCCCATCTCCAGGACTGAAGCCCGCTAGCCAATTTCCCAGATCCCTTCATAAAGGCTATATTGCTCACACTCCAACTGCACGGCAAGTCATTAAAAACCACTTGTCTCCATTCCAATTTAACACGCTCACTTAAGCCTGTTGGATGTTGAAAGTCCCTAGCACTTAAAACCTACTTTACCTCCTCCCTACAAGCCTTTCTGGGACGACCGTACTCCTTTGCTTCCATCTCATCTATGTACTCCCTTGGCATCAATTTCGGCTGCGTTCTCTTTAAATGTTCAAACCATTTCAAACCCCTTCTTCAGACCTACGAATTATGTCTATGGTATCATTACATTTATGGTATAAAATACCTATACAACCTTCAGATTTCTATTCTCCTAATTCCTTGCGTACTCACACCACACATGGATCCCAAACGTGACATTACTACCCCTATCTCCTCCATGCTACAAACCTATATCTTGCCTATATAGAAATATAGCTACCACTATTCTTTGGTACATTACCTTTTTCTTACTTCATAGATATAATTATTTCTTTCTAAAGATGCCTCGACACACCACCTACCTTTTTCCTATCGTCCATTCTGTGGTTCACTTCGTGTTTCACAGACCCACCTGCCGGAATTTCCACTTCCAGATATCTGAAAACATTCACTTCTTCCATGCTCCCTAACTCCAGTCTGATATCCAATCTCTCACCTTGCTCTCACCTTGCACTTTAAGCTTCCTTCTTTTACTCAACCTCTCAAATTCCTCCATCAACCTTTGCAACTTCTCTTTTGAATCTCCCGAGAAAACTGTCATTAGAAAAGAGCAACTGTGGCTATTCCAACTTGGTTTTCGAGTCGTTATCTTCTAATTTCACACCTTTCCCTAATACGCCTGGTATTCATTTCTTTTTCATGGATGCGTCATTCATTCCTGTCTAAGTCGTATATTTACTAGAAAATGGTAACCCTCTCCCCTACACACTAGAACCCGAGCTTCATTATCTGCACAAATTTCTTTACGGTTTTTAGTAACCACTACCAATTCCATACATTTGCAACATCTGCCACCCTATCATATGTTTTTTCTAAATCCCTAAATGCGACAAACAGCTCCTTACCTTCATCTAAATATTGTTAATTTATATACTTCAATGTGTGAACACTCAGTCTACACACCTCCAACCCTTCCTAAATCTCCCTTGTTTCTCTGCAGTCCTGCTTTCTGTCTTACCCCTAACACTTGCAATACGGTAATAATTCCACCATACGCAATCCTTGTTAATAATGTATAGTGACAGTATGTGTTTTGTTCTTAAGGAATAAGGAAAAGTACCTCCCGACACTTGTTTCTATTAAATATATAGCGAAAACAAAACAAGTGTCTCCTGACCAGGGTAACTCATCTGCTAGGCTGCCTCAGCTAGGTTTTTACACTTGGTTTAATAAAAAGTGTGTAGTGTAGCAGCATATGATAAGATACGCTACTACATCTATTATATAAATATTTAGTATAAATATTTATATAACAGATTACTATTTGTCCAAATAAAATGTGATTGGTCTCTCCTTTGTAATACTCTTATTCTCCTCGTCACCTCTCAACAATCTGACTGTGTCACAGTTACTCGAGTTATTCTGCAAATTATTCCTGTGTACGTCTTATGAGTATTTAATGATGAATCCGGCGCGTCTGACCTTGCTGCAATGTGCAAATCACCCGCTCTAATCAGGAAATTTACTCTTGTGAATACACACACACACACACACACACACACACACACACACACACACACACACACACACACACACACACACACACACACACACACACATATACACACCAGGAGCTATGACTCGACCCCTGCAATCACAAATAGGTGAGTATACACACACACACACACGCGCGCGCGCACACACACACACACACACACACACACACACACACACACACACACACACACACACACACACACACACACACACACACACACACACACAGGAGCACGCATATACAACAGGCCTAGTGTCTAATCGACATGTGCCTAGGACAAAATGGTAACTAACACAAACCTAGTGGCAACCAGTGAAGAGGCGGGGCCAGGAGGAGGGGTTAAGGGAAATCGACCTGACGACAGTGGAAGACAGGAGAGAAGAGGGGGACACATGATAACGACATGTAAAATACTGAGAGGAATTGAGAAGGTGGACAGAGACAGGATGTTCCAGAGATGGGACACAGAAACAAGGGTTCACAACTGGAAGGTGAAGACTCAGATGAGTCACAGGGATGTTAGGCAGTATTTCTTCAGTCATAGAGTTGTCAGGAAGTGGAAGAGTTTGGAGAGTGATGTAGTGGAGGCAGCATCTATACATAGCTTTAAGAAGATGTATGATAAAGCTCATGGAGCAGGGAGTGGACCTAGTGGCGACCAGCGAAGAGGCGGGGCCAGGAGCTATGAATCGACCCTTGCAACCACATATAGGCAAGTACACACACACACACACACACACACACACACACACACACACACACACACACTGCGTTGTGGAACAGTGAATATGTTTAAACAGGTTCCTCTGGACAAGCTTCACATCCCTCACTTGTCCAGAAACCAGTATAAACTGATCCAGTATGCCAGGTGAGTGCAGCGTGTGTGTGACCCCTACGGTTTAGCGCCCCCCCCCCTCCCTTCATGATTATAATAATTCCCATCTATTTAAACACATGAGTAAACCTCAGCCATTTTGTAATGTTAATGGCATTTAATGCAGTAGATTTTTTTTAAGAAACAGAAGACAGGAACTGTGATACGACCTCTGCAGCCCCATATAGGTTAATACAGTTCAAGCCTTGCCAGTGGTCTGCTAAGACACCAATGACAAGGGAAAAACATAAATTTATCAATGACTAAATGATGATGTGTCCCAATCTATCTTATCGTTATCATAAAGCTAAATAAGGGTAGAGGACAATGGGTGTCATTTGAAAGGTGCCAGACGTTTCTGTACTGAAAACTGGTTGTGTGTGTGAGGGAGGGGGATTATATAGGTATGTCGCGCCGAATAGGTAAAATTGGTCAATTAGCAAGAACTCGTTTAAAATTAAGTCCTTTCTGAAATTTTCTCTTATACCTGGAGTCTACCTGGAGAGTATTCCGGGGATCAACGCCCCCGCGGCCCGGTCCATGACCAGACCTCCTAGTGGATCAGGACCTGATCAACGAGGCCGCTACTTCTGGCCGCACGTAGTCCAACGTTCGAACCACAGCCCGGCTGATCTGGCACTGACTTTAGGTATCTATCCAGCTCCCTCTTGAAGACAACCAGGGATCTATTGGTAATGCCTCTTATGGCTGGTGGGAGGTTGTTGAACAGTCTTGGGCCCCGGACACTTATTGTGTTTTCTCTTAGTGTACTAATGATGCCCCTACTTTTCACTTGCGGTATGTTGCATCGCCTGCCAAATCTTTTGCTTTCGTAGGGAGTGATTTCTGTGTACGGATTAGGGACCAGTCCCTCCAGGATCTTCCAGGTGTAGATTATGATGTATCGCTCTCGCCTGCGTTCCAGTGAGTACAAGTCAAGTGCTTCTAAGCGTTCCCAGTAGTTAAGGTGTTTGATGGAACTTATACGTGCAGTAAAGGTTCTCTGTACATTCTTTAGCTCTGCAGTTTCACCTGCCTTGAATGGAGATGTCAATGCACAACAGTATTCCAGCCTAGAGAGAGCAAGTGATTTAAAAAGGATCATCATTGGCTTAGCATCTCTTGTCTTGAATGTTCTCATTATCCATCCTATCAGTTTCCTCGCAGATGTGATAGTGACATTGTTGTGATCCTTGAAGGTGAGATCCTCAGACATTTTTTTTTTCTTATTCGCCGGTATTCTCCCGGCCCGGGTCTTTTCCAAGTAATGGTGACATTACCACTCTTAGGTCCTTCACATTAATTTTCCGCTCTATTGTGTGATTAGAGTTTGTAGTATATTCAGTTCTATCTATTATTTCCTCCAGTTTTCCATAACGGAGTAGTTGGAACATAAAGATATATTTTTTTCATTTATGTTAATGTGAAAATTAATAATTTTGTACCAAAAGAATCTTAGAAAACTCACCTAACATTATTGTAACAAGCGCAATTTAATTTAGCCTAATAAAACTAAATATATTTTAGACAGATTAACAATAATTTCATAATAAACAAATACAATGAAATATATTTTTTTCGTTAGGTTCAGAATGATTTTTGCGAAATTTATGCATACATAAACTTTCGCTTGTCTTATTCGGCAAGAAGAGCGTTGCTATTTAAGCTAAAATTGCAAGTTTTACCTATTCGGTACGATGTATATATATATATATATATATATATATATATATATATATATATATATATATATATATATATATATATATATATTATATATATATATTTTTTATTATCACACTGGCTGATTCCCACCAAGGCAGGGTGGCCCGAAAAAGAAAAACTTTCACCATCATTCACTCCATCACTGTCTTGCCAGAAGGGTGCTTTACACTACAGTTTTTAAACTGCAACATTAACACCCCTCCTTCAGAGTGCAGGCACTGTACTTCCCATCTCCAGGACTCAAGTCCGGCCTGCCGGTTTCCCTGAATCCCTTCATAAATGTTACTTTGCTCAGACTCCAACAGCACGTCAAGTATTAAAAACCATTTGTCTCCATTCACTCCTATCAAACACGCTCACGCATGCCTGCTGGAAGTCCAAGCCCCTCGCACACAAAACCTCCTTTACCCCCTCCCTCCAACCCTTCCTAGGCCGACCCCTACCCCGCCTTCCTTCCACTACAGACTGATACACTCTTGAAGTTATTCTGTTTCGCTCCATTCTCTCTACATGTCCGAACCACCTCAACAACCCTTCCTCAGCCCTCTGGACAACAGTTTTGGTAATCCCGCACCTCCTCCTAACTTCCAAACTACGAATTCTCTGCATTATATTCACACCACACATTGCCCTCAGACATGACATCTCCACTGCCTCCAGCCTTCTCCTCGCTGCAACATTCATCACCCATGCTTCACACCCATATAAGAGCGTTGGTAAAACTATACTCTCATACATTCCCCTCTTTGCCTCCAAGGACAAAGTTCTCTGTCTCCACAGACTCCTAAGTGCACCACTCACTCTTTTTCCCTCATCAATTCTATGATTCACCTCATCTTTCATAGACCCATCCGCTGACACGTCCACTCCCAAATATCTGAATACGTTCACCTCCTCCATACTCTCTCCCTCCAATCTGATATTCAATCTTTCATCACCTAATCTTTTTGTTATCCTCATAACCTTACTCTTTCCTGTATTCACCTTTAATTTTCTTCTTTTGCACACCCTACCAAATTCATCCACCAATCTCTGCAGCTTCTCTTCAGAATCTCCCAAGAGCACAGTGTCATCAGCAAAGAGCAGCTGTGACAACTCCCACCCTGTGTGTGATTCTTTATCTTTTAACTCCACGCCTCTTGCCAAGACCCTCGCATTTACTTCTCTTACAACCCCATCTATAAATATATTAAACAACCACGGTGACATCACACATCCTTGTCTAAGGCCTACTTTTACTGGGAAAAAATTTCCCTCTTTTCTACATACTCTAACTTGAGCCTCACTATCCTCGTAAAAACTCTTCACTGCTTTCAGTAACCTACCTCCTACACCATACACTTGCAACATCTGCCACATTGCCCCCCTATCCACCCTGTCATACGCCTTTTCCAAATCCATAAATGCCACAAAGACCTCTTTAGCCTTATCTAAATACTGTTCACTTATATGTTTCACTGTAAACACCTGGTCCACACACCCCCTACCTTTCCTAAAGCCTCCTTGTTCATCTGCTATCCTATTCTCCGTCTTACTCTTAATTCTTTCAATTATAACTCTACCATACACTTTACCAGGTACACTCAACAGACTTATCCCCCTATAATTTTTGCACTCTCTTTTATCCCCTTTGCCTTTATACAAAGGAACTATGCATGCTCTCTGCCAATCCCTAGGTACCTTACCCTCTTCCATACATTTATTAAATAATTGCACCAACCACTCCAAAACTATATCCCCACCTGCTTTTAACATTTCTATCTTTATCCCATCAATCCCGGCTGCCTTACCCCCTTTCATTTTACCTACTGCCTCACGAACTTCCCCCACACTCACAACTGGCTCTTCCTCACTCCTACAAGATGTTATTCCTCCTTGCCCTATACACGAAATCACAGCTTCCCTATCTTCATCAACATTTAACAATTCCTCAAAATATTCCCTCCATCTTCCCAATACCTCTAACTCTCCATTTAATAACTCTCCTCTCCTATTTTTAACTGACAAATCCATTTGTTCTCTAGGCTTCCTTAACTTGTTAATCTCACTCCAAAACTTTTTCTTATTTTCAACAAAATTTGTTGATAACAGCTCACCCACTCTCTCATTTGCTCTCTTTTTACATTGCTTCACCACTCTCTTAACCTCTCTCTTTTTCTCCATATACTCTTCCCTCCTTGCATCACTTCTACTTTGTAAAAACTTCTCATATGCTAACTTTTTCTCCCTTACTACTCTCTTTACATCATCATTCCACCAATCGCTCCTCTTCCCTCCTGCACCCACTTTCCTGTAACCACAAACTTCTGCTGAACACTCTAACACTACATTTTTAAACGTACCCCATTCCTCTTCGACCCCATTGCCTATGCTCTCATTAGCCCATCTATCCTCCAATAGCTGTTTATATCTTACCCTAACTGCCTCCTCTTTTAGTTTATAAACCTTCACCTCTCTCTTCCCTGATGCTTCTATTCTCCTTGTATCCCATCTACCTTTTACTCTCAGTGTAGCTACAACTAGAAAGTGATCTGATATATCTGTGGCCCCTCGATAAACATGTACATCCTGAAGTCTACTCAACAGTCTTTTATCTACCAATACATAATCCAACAAACTACTGTCATTTCGCCCTACATCATATCGTGTATACTTATTTATCCTCTTTTTCTTAAAATATGTATTACCTATAACTAAACCCCTTTCTATACAAAGTTCAATCAAAGGGCTCCCATTATCATTTACACCTGGCACCCCAAACTTACCTACCACACCCTCTCTAAAAGTTTCTCCTACTTTAGCATTCAGGTCCCCTACCACAATTACTCTCTCACTTGGTTCAAAGGCTCCTATACATTCACTTAACATCTCCCAAAATCTCTCTCTCTCCTCTGCATTCCTCTCTTCTCCAGGTGCATACACGCTTATTATGACCCACTTCTCGCATCCAACCTTTACTTTAATCCACATAATTCTCGAATTTACACATTCATATTCTCTTTTCTCCTTCCATAACTGATCATTTAACATTACTGCTACCCCTTCCTTTGCTCTAACTCTCTCAGATACTCCAGATTTAATCCCATTTATTTCCCCCCACTGAAACTCTCCTACCCCCTTCAGCTTTGTTTCGCTTAGAGCCAGGAAATCCAACTTCTTTTCATTCATAACATCAGCAATCATCTGTTTCTTGTCATCCGCACTACATCCACGCACATTTAAACAACCCAGTTTTATAAAGTTTTTCTTCTTCTCTTTTTTAGTAAATGTATACAGGAGAAGGGGTTACTAGCCCATTGCTCCCGGCATTTTAGTCGCCTCATACGACACGCATGGCTTACGGAGGAAAGATTCTTTTCCACTTCCCCATGGACAATAGAAGAAATAAAAAAGAACAAGAGCTATTTAGAATAAGGAGAAAAACCTAGATGTATGTATATATATATATATGCATGTGCGTGTCTGTGAAGTGTGACCAAAGTGTAAGTAGGAGTAGCAAGATATCCCTATATATATATATATATATATATATATATATATATATATATATATATATATATATATATATATATATATATATATATATATATATATATATATATAAGATCACAGTAAACATGTGATATCACAATATGCAGAACAACCGCTTTGAAAAAATAGCGAAATTCCAAGCGCTTTCGTGACGTCTCACATTATCAAGGAACTATAAAAACAAAAGGTTAATAGGAAGGCATATATGGACGAGACTACACTTCGCTGCCAACCCCAACAACACCTGATTTTTATGCCTTCCTGTTACCCTTTTATTTTTATAGTTCCTTTATAATGTGAGAAGTCACGAAATCGCTTGGAATTTCGCTATTTTTTTCAGTGATTGTTCCGCGCGCGCGCACACACACACACACACACACACACACACACACACACACACACACACACACACACACACAGACACAAGAGGTCACAATTGGAAGTTGAAGACTCAGATGAATCAAAGGGATGTTAGGAAGTATTTCTTCAGTCATAGAGTAGTCAGGCCATGGAATAGCCTAGAAAGTGATGTGGTGGAGGCAGGAACCATACATAGTTTTAAGGCGAGGTATGATAGAGCTCATGGGGCAGGGAGAGAGAGGACCTAGTAGCAATCAGCGAAGAGGCGGGGCCAGGAGCTGTGACTCGACCCCTGCAACCACAAATAGGTGAGTACAAATAGGTGAGTACACACACACACACACACACACACACACACACACACACATACACACCTACACATCTGCACACCTACACACACATACACACACACACACACACACACACACACACACACACACACACACACACACACACACACACACACACGTACTCATATACAACAGGCCTAGTGTCTAATCGACATGTGCCTAGGACAAAATGGTAACTAACACACACACACACACACACACACACACACACACACACACACACACACACACACACACACACACACACTTACATTTAAGTGAAGTGCTAAACCCATATGAGTTATTCAGTCCAAGTAGTGTTGGAAGGTCGATTCTCCGTCCAGTAACTGAAGGACAGACACGTTACGTTGTTGTACTGACATAACTGTAAGGTTACTGTGAGACGGGGAGCTGAACTCCCTGGAGCGGGAGACAGGCATACTGCTGAGTTATTCCCTGTACTTGCCACTAAGATCAATCTGCAGCAACCAAAACAATGAAAGTCGAGTGGCTCTGAATTAAGGAGATCAACGTGGTTCAGATGCATCTAGGCTGAGAGGGACTGACTACCTCATCTTATGTATCTGCAGTCTTCCGTATTGTACTGATAAAGCCACTGGTTGGCGAAGCTTCTACAGAATAAAGATACCCAGATGTTGCACAGGTGTCTAATTCATCATCACGAACGAGGAAAGACCAAATATTTTTCCACAGCTTACATTTTAAAATATCTCGATTTCTATATTAGTGCGTCAAGTGATCCCGTACATTACCTAGAGATTAATTAGATGGTGTATATTTTGTTTACAATGACATTCTTTACCTGTAAAGTAGAATGAAAGAGTAATGTGATATTGGATGCCTTGTTCAGAATTAAAGTTTTAATATGTATATCATATATAAATGAACAAGGGTGAACAAGGCAATAATTGAACATGGCAGTGTATGAACAAGGCAGTGGACAAACAAGACAGTGGATGAACAAAGGATCGAACAAACACACGAGGGGAAGGGCCCAAGTGGTTGAGTTGTGTCAAGGTTAGAGAAAGTGTTCAGCATTACACTTAGGTCCAGTACATCACAAGAGAATGTGACCTTCAAGGAAGCTTACAACTTTTATATATATGCTTAGCAATTCGCAAACAGATGAAATTATTTACAAACATCATGATTCGAGCCTACACACTTTGTATCATAGTACGTAGTACCTACTCCACCCGGCCAGATTTATTTATTTATTTA
The DNA here is from genome assembly GCF_038502225.1 of Cherax quadricarinatus. Taxonomy (NCBI): domain Eukaryota; kingdom Metazoa; phylum Arthropoda; class Malacostraca; order Decapoda; family Parastacidae; genus Cherax; species Cherax quadricarinatus. The sequence continues at coordinate 15,826,704 of NC_091348.1, forward strand.
TTTATTTAGAAATTTTAGCATACATACAGAGGTACAAAAAAAAATACAGGTAAGAGCAGCATGCCAAAGCCACTTATATGCATAGCATTACGGGCTGGCTTAAAATTAACTTAAGATTAACTAAGCAATGATGAAATCAGTGATAAGACATTATTGTAAACAGATAACTATAAAGTACAAATGAGTATTACAAAGACAGGTCATATGGTTGCATGCATTGCTGTTCATTCAGTAGAATGGAGTATTCTGTTAGTGTATTTAAAAAAATAACAAAGTTAGATTGGGTCCTAGGTTTAACATTTGTGTGATATAATTGTGAGTAACATTTAGGATATACAATTTATATGGTTAAGTTATTCAGTATTTATTTGGTTTTGAGTAAGTGAACTTTGAGAAGAGACTTGAATTTATAAACAGGTAGTGTTTCTTTTATATTTACAGGTAATGAATTCCAGATTTTAGGGCCTTTTATGTGCATTGAGTTTTTGCATAGCGTGAGATGGACACGAGGAACATCAAAGAGTGATCTGTGCCTTGTGTTATGGTCATGTGTTCTGTTGAGGTTGGCAAGGAGATGTTTGAGGGGAGGGTTAATATCAGAGTTAAGTGTTCTATGTATGTAATAAGTGCAATAATAAGTATGGATGTTTTGTATGGTGAGTAGGTTGAGTGTTTTGAATATTGGTGGAGTGTGCTGCCTGTAGTGAAAATTTGTTATCATTCTAACTGCAGCCTTTTGTTGGCTAATTAGTGGTCTGAGATGGTTAATTGTTGTTGAGCCCCATGCACAAATTCCATAGGTGAGATAGGGGTAAATAAGAGAGTGATAAAGGGCCAGGAGGGCTGACTATGGAACATAGTACCGTATCGTCGATAGTATGCCTACAGTCTTGGAAATTTTCTTAGAAATTTGTTGTATATGTGTATGAAATTTGAGTCTATTATCGAGGTGGATTCCTAAGAATTTTCCCTCAGAAGATACTGCTTACTTCGATGCAGTGTGAATGTTGAATCATGTTGTGGACTGAGAGATTATATATATATATATATATATATATATATATATATATATATATATATATATATATATATATATATATATATATACCAATCCGATGACATTCTTCTTTGCAAATATACAGGGTCTAAAGCCAGCAACGAACAACAAAATACCTTTCATCCGTGGACTGCTTGCAGAGGCAAATGCAATGTTCGCGGCTTTCACAGAGACCCACATAAAGGATCACTTGGACAACGAAATATGGATCCCAGGTTACAACCTATACAGATGCGACAGAGTGAACAGGCAAAAGGGAAGGGGGGAGGGTTGGCCTGTATATCGCAGTCACTTGTTTGCACAGAACTGCTTAATGCCTCAAATGATGTAGTGGAAGCTTTAGCAGTAAAGATCGAGAACCAAAACCTAGTCATTGTGGTCGTCTACAAGCCTCCGGATGCAATGTCCCAGCAATTCCAGGAACAGCTGTTAAGTTGAATTTTGTGCAGAGATTTAAAAGCTCGTATGTGTGTGAGTTTTCGTCTGAGCTGCCTCCTGGTGTTATCACTGCAACAACATTATTTGCCATATTCCTCCATTTTAGGTGCCTTAAGTTGAAATCCCCCAGGAGCAAGATGTTAGGGGCAGGAGCTGGAAGATTTTCCAGACAGTGGTAAATTTTTAAACCAGCAAATAATAGAGCCTACTAGACTGGAGAATACACTGGACCTCATCTTCACTAACAATGATGATCTGATACGAAATGTCACCATATCAAAAACAACATACTCGGATCACAACATAATCAAGGTTAAGACATGTATGCGCGGAGCCCCAGACCGACAAAATGAGATCAGTCACGACGGAGCCTTCACCAAATTCAACTTCAATAACAAGAACATAAAGTGGGACCAAGTAAACCAAGTCCTAAACGATATAAGCTGGGAAGATAGACTAAGGAACACAGAGCCCAACTTATGTCTAGAACAGATTAACTCTGTGGCACTCGATGTAGGCTCAAAGCATATTCCTTTAAGAAAAAGGAGGAGTAGATGTAAAATAGAAAGAGACAGGCGCTCCCTTTACAGGCGACGGAAAAGAATAACAGAGCGGCTAAAAGAGGCCAATATATCTGAAATGCATAGGGAGACTGAGAGTCAAAGATCAAAATTAATTTTTTATGAGAGAGCCACAGAATTTGGTAAACACAAGCCTATCTGATGTTATCCTGACGCCAAATGACTTCGAACAGGCGATAAATGACACGCCCATGCACTCTGTCCCAGGACCAGACTCGTGGAACTCCGTGTTCATCAATAACTGCAAGAAGCCTCTATCACGAGCTTTTACAATCCTATGGAGAGGGAGCATGGACACTGGGGTCGTCCCACAGTTACTAAAAACAACAGACATAGCCCCACTCCACAAAGGGGGCAGTAAAGCAATAGCAAAGAACTACAGACCGATAGCACTAACATCCCATATCATAAAAATCTTTGAAAGGGTCCTAAGAAGCAAGATCGCCACCCATCTAGATACCATCAATTACACAACCCAGGGCAACATGGGTTTAGAGCAGGTCGCTCCTGTCTGTCCCAACTACTGGATCACTACGACAAGGTCCTAGATGCACTAGAAGACAAAAATAATGCAGATGTAATAAACACAGACTTTGCAAAAGCCTTCGACAAATGTGACCATGGCGTAATAGCGCACAAAATGCGTGCTAAAGGAATAACAGGAAAAGTTGGGAGATGGATCTATAATTTCCTCACAAACAGAACACAAAGAGTAGTAGTCAACAGAGTAAATAAAGTCTGAGGCTCCGCAAGGCACAGCACTTGCTCCCATCTTGTTTCTCATCCTCATATCTGACATAGACAAGGATGTCAGCCACAGCACCGTGTCTTCCTTTGCAGATGACACCCGAATCTGCATGACAGTGTCTTCCATTGCAGACGCTGCAAGGCTCCAGGCGGACATCAACCAAATCTTTCAATAGGCTGCAGAAAACAATATGAAGTTCAACGATGATAAATTTCAATTACTCCGATATTGTATCAATCGCATCTGCTAGAAAAATGACAGGATGGATAATGAGAACCTTCAAAACTAGGGATGCCAAGCTCATGATGACATTCTTCAGGTCGCTTGTTCTATCTAGGCTGGAATATTGTTGCACACTAACAGCACTTTTCAAGGCAGGTGAAACTGTTGACCTAGAGAACCTTCACGGCGCGCATATCGGAGATAAAACACCTCAGTTACTGGGAGCGCTTGAATTTCCTGAACCTGTACTCCCTGGAACGCAGGCGGGAGAGATACATGATTATATACACCTGGAAAATCCTAGAGGGAATAGTACCGAACTTTCACACGAAAATCACTCACTACGAAAGCAAAAGACTCGGCAGACGATGCAACATCCCCCCAATGAAAAACAGGGGTGTCACTAGCACGTCAAGAGACCATACAATAAGTGTCAGGGGCCCGAGACTGTTCAACTGCCTCCCAGCATACATAAGGGGGACTACCAATAGACCCCTGGCTGTCTTCAATCAGGCATTGGACAAGCACCTAAAGTCGGTACCTGACCAACCGGGCTGTGGCTCGTACGTTGGATTGCGTGCAGCCAGCAGTAACAGCCTTGTTGATCAGGCTCTGATCCACCATGAGGCCTGGTCACAGACCGGGCCGCGGGGGCGTTGACCCCCGGAACTCTCTCCAGGTAAACTCCAGGTAATATATATATATATATATATATATATATATATATATATATATATATATATATATATATATATATATATATATATATATATATATATATATATGCGAGCAACAAGATCACAGCAAACAGGTGATATCACAATATGCAGTTCCTTAATAATGTGAGAAGTCACGAAAGCGCTTGGAATTTCTTTATTTTTCACAGTGGTTGTTCTGCACTTATATATATATATATATATATATATATATATATATATATATATATATATATATATATATATATATATATATATATATATGTCGTGCCGAATATGTAAAACTGGTCAATTAGCAAGAACTCATTTAAAATTAAGTCCTTTCTGAAATTTTCTCTTATACGTTTAAAGATATATTTTTTTCATTAATGTTAATGTAAAAATTTTTAATTTTGCTCCAAAAGAATCTTAGGAAACTTACCTAACCTTATTATAACAAGAAGAATTTATTTTAGCCTAACCCAACTAAATATATTTTAGATTTGTTTACAATAATTTAATACTAAACAAACACAGTGAAATATATTTTTTTAGTTAGGTTCAGAATGATTTTGGCGAAATTATTGCATACACAAATTTTCACTTGTCCTATATGGCAAGATGAGCGTTGCTATTTAAGCCAAGATCGCAAGTTCTGCCTATTCGGCACGACACACACACACACACACACACACACATATATATATATATATATATATATATATATATATATATATATATATATATATATATATATATATATATATATATATATATATATGTGTGTGTGTGTGTGTGTGTGTGTGTGTGTGTGTGTGTGTGTGTGTGTGTGTGTGTGTGTGTGTGTGTGTGTGTGTATATAAAGGCTCCACCCTTGGTGCAATATATGGAGTCCCATAGTTTCGGATAAGTAAAATGTCTTGGGGCATCGTCTGCTGCTCCCTGAAGTCCAGTTTCTCCAGGGAACAAAAGCAGGTCATCTTGTAGGCTATAATAACCCAAAAACAGAGGAGTACCTGCTGTATAATACATTACTGTTGGCTCTATGAAGCAAACGTATTCCATGAAGTCTTTCGTTATAAAGTTAGTACTGGGATTCTGAGCTTTATGCATAACAGACTTTCTGACAATGTAAAACCCTGAAAATATTACATATTTCAGACATTTCATCCTCTACAGAACTTCTGTTCTTTATAGAGATAGGTATTAGGTTTGCCAGGAAACAGGGAAGTGTCTCTATATATAATTTGTAGGATTTCATATTCATAAAAAAAATTTCTCCAGAGTAAATAGATAAATACTTTTAAAAATATTTTTTTTATAAGCCTTGTATACATGTTACAATTCTGTTAACAACAAAAATATATAACTATTAACATGTTACAGTTAATAACAACATATGTTGTATAAATGTGTTACAATTAATATCATATGTTCACAGGATACACACACACTGAGAGGTGTATATATTTCTCTCATTGTATATACACTGAGAGGTGTATATATTTCTCTCATTGTATATACACTGAGAGTTTACTTCAATCCTATCCTAGAGATTAAAGTATTCTTGTGGAAAAAGTTTACGTGCATCCTTAATGACCCTCGTGCATCTGAGTCTTTAACCCTTAAACGGTCCAAACGTATATATACGTTTTTTCAACATTTGAAAGTATGTAAAAAAATGTGGATCTTCTTTTTTGTTTTACATTTGAAAACATGTAAAAAAAAAACTTTTATCTACTATTTTTTTGGTTATATTTGAAAATATGTAAAAAAAAGTAAATCTACTTTTGTAGCACTACGAATTTGAACATCGATCTGTTTGGACCGTTTAAGGGTTTTAAATCTCATTAACCAGTCAACATATAATGTATAAATATTACATCATCTCACTGATCCATGTTTCCGCGCGCGCTCAAAAAAAATCGAAAAATTATGGAAATTGAATTATATATACCGAGAAATAGCTTAACTCTTTGGCAACACAATTTATTTATTTATTTATTTATTTATTATAAATTTGTGCACACATACAGAGGTACAAAAAATACAGATAAGAGCAGTATGCCAAAGCCACTTATACTATGCATAGCATTACGGGCTGGCTTAAAATTAACTTAAGATTAATTAAGCAATGATGAAGTCAGTGATAAAACATTAATGTAAACAGATTACTATAAAGCACAAGTGAGTATTACAAAGACAGGTCATATGAAGGATTCTGTTAGGTAGTGTATTTAAAAAATAATAAAGTTAGATTGGGTTTTAGGTTTAACATTTATGTGATATAATTGTGAGAAACATTTAAGATATACAATTTATAAGGTTCAGTTATTCAGTATTTATTTGGTTTTGGGTGAGTAAGTGATCTTTGAGTAGAGACTTGAATTTATAAACAGGTAGTGTTTCTTTTATATTTACAGGTAATGAATTCCAGATTTTAGGGCCTTTTATGTGCATTGAGTTTTTGCATAGTGTGAGATGAACACGAGGAACATCAAAGAGTGATCTGTGCCTTGTGTTATGGTCATGTGTTCTGTTGAGGTTGGCAAGGAGATGTTTGAGGGGAGGGTTAATATCAGAGTTAAGTGTTCTATGTATGTAATAGGTGCAGTAATAAGTATGGATGTTTTGTATGGTGAGTAGGTTTAGTGTATTGAATATTGGTGGAGTGTGCTGCCTGTAGTGAGAATTTGTTATCATTCTAACTGCAGCCTTTTGTTGGGTAATTAGTGGTCTGAGATGGTTAACTGTTGTTGAGCCCCATGCACAAATTCCATAGGTGAGATAGGGGTAAATAAGAGAGTGATATAGGGCCAGGAGGGCTGACTGTGGAACATAGTACCGTATCTTCGATAGTATGCCTACAGTCTTGGAAATTTTCTTAGAAATTTGTTGTATATGTGTATGAAATTTGAGTCTATTATCAAGGTGGATTCCTAAGAATTTTCCCTCTGTTAGCTTTGTGATAGGTGATCCGTTTATCATTATGTTAAGAGGGACATCTGTAGCTCTGTTACCAAACTGAATGAAGTAGGTTTTGTCAATGTTTAGTGTAAGTTTGTTAGTCCTCATCCAGGTAGATATTTTCTGTAATTCGGTATTTACAGTATTGGCTAGTGTGACTGGGCTCGGGTGAGAGAAGACGTATGTAGTGTCATCTGCAAATAGTGTGGGTTTGAGTAATTGCGAAGCATTTGGAAGGTCATTTATGTATAGGAGAAAGAGAAGAGGGCCAAGGACACTTCCCTGTGGGACACCAACTGTAATTGGTTGCGCAGAAGAGTTTGCCCCATTTGCGTACACATATTGGCTTCTGTTGCTGAGGTATGACTTGAGGTAATTGAGGGAGTGCCCTCTTATACCATAGTGTGACAATTTTACGTGGAGCAAGTCATGGTCAACTGTATCAAAAGCTTTACGTAAGTCAATGAAGATCCCCAGTGGGACTTCTTTTTTCTCTATTGCAGTGTATATATGTTCTAGCATGTGTATAATAGCATCATTAGTATTTTTATTAGGCCTGAATCCAAATTGGCAGGGGTTGAGTATGTTTTGGGAGATAAGGTAGGAGTAGATTCGTTTATGAATTAGTTTTTCAAAGATTTTTGAGAGAGGGTGTAAGTTGGATATTGGCCTATAGTTATTCAACTCTGTTTGGTCTCCTCCTTTGTGGATCGGGGTGACCCTTGCTATTTTGAGTACTGTAGGGAAGGTGGAGGATTCAATGGATTTGTTAAAGAGTGTTGCAATGATTGGAGATAGCACTTGTGACACTTTTTTATATATAAAGGGTGGTAAGGTACTTAAATCTCCTGCCTTGAATGAATGTTCTACGACGTTTCTACAAGAAATTATAGTCATTTATATCAGGTATGGTGACGGCGATGTGGGTAGCGAGTCTGCTCACAGCCCATATATTTTTTGGATTTTTTCCTTTTTTTTTATCTCTTTTTCTTGCATTATTCTTTCTAATATAATAACTGACTATTTGGCATCATAAAACAGTAGGCGGAGCTTATCCGTAGACTTAGAGCCAACCAGGCACCATATGGGAACGCTCGGCTCCAGAGAGTGCCAGGAGAAATCACTTCATTATTACGCTTATATCAGCTTATATATCAACTCTACGGCTTATTTATCTATCAGCATTGATCTAATATGACATAATAAAGACTATAAATAACATACAAACATGTTATATACTCTAGACTGAATAAAATAAGCCATAATATGGCAAGAGACCATCGGGAATATTTCGATATATATGAGTGAATCCTCTCATGTCGTATTCTTTGGTATCTGAGTAAGAGAAAACGGTGTTTTGAAGAGGGTAACTGCACTAGAACATCAGTTTACTAAGAAATACACCCAAACAAACGCGATTTTCGCGAAAAAAAATTTTTTTTTGAGACGGGGGACCGGCCGGCGCTCCCGGCCAATATCTCGGAAGTAACTTATTCACCTAATGGCCAAGATTCTTTCTTTATTACTTAATTAAATGGAATAATATTTACAGAAATTGTAAAATAATGATTTCTCTATTTACTGGTGGAATATTTTGGGATTTATGTGGGAGTAAAGGGCAGATATTTTGCGACATTCCAAAAACTAACAAACTTTATTTTTTTTGTGAAATAAAGATAAGATATTTAGAGGAAACTAATCCACCAGGAATTCGTATAAGCATTGTTCTCTCGGCACCAAGTGTCCAAACAACCTTACGTCGTCCCATATAGGAAAAAAGTTTTACACAAGGGCATTTTCAGTAAATCAGTCCTTTTTCAGCCTTTTTTCAGTTGTTGTTTGAGGTATATTTTTGATAAATATTTTCAAGAAAGAGTGAAAAAACTTTGTCTTGTGCACCAAAACTGGAGGAAATCGGACGGTAAACAAAAGAGCTACATTTTCTTGAAACACGGCCCCCTTAACAAAACATCAAGGGGGAATTTTAATCGTAGCCTGATGGTTACCAAGCCCGGCTCGTAACCGAAGGTCGTGGGGTCGAACCCCATACGAGGTGGGACGTATGTATCTGTCTACTAACACCTGCTTCCCTTGTTTCCTAGCAATGAATTTATACCCGGAAGTTAGTTTACTGTTGTTGATGGCATCCTGGGGAGGACGAAAAACAGGACCCCAATGAAAATAGACCACATCACTTGGCTTTCTTGGGTTACCCTAAATTAGGAACCCTCCGGGGTTAATAATCCGACGAAAGATTTATTTCCCTTCTGTATAGTGCTGAAATAAGCACAAAAATACCAATCAGTTCTTATTTATTAAAGTTTACGCTAAAATGTTATGCGTTTTCTTTTCTATTAAATGTTAAGAAAACAGTAAATAAATTAAATGACTAACTAAACAAATAGCAAAATTTATTTAACAAAGGTATAAAGAAAACAAGTTTAAAAATACACTCAGTGTAGAATCACCTACATTGGCAAACGTTTCACCTACGAGTGGGCGAAATGCTGTTTCAATAAAGACTTCACTACATTAGGTGTATTTACATTCAAATGGGCAAACTCTTACAAAAAATGAAAGTGCTTGTTAACTGCCCACACGTAAGTTTATTCAGGTATACACAAATACAGGTTAGGTTAGGTAAGGTTCGTCAGGAAACAGGACAAGTGTTTCCTGACGCGGGTCTTGGTCAGATGATGACCCGCCTTTGGAGCTTTTGGTCATCTGATAGAGGCCTTCCGCTGGCTTACCGGTCCATCCCTTTAAAAATTATGGTCATTTTTAACCATTGTTACACACACAAATACAGTTACAAAGATTATCATACATAGCAGCATATGTGTAGAGATCCTAGGATAACCCAAAAAAAACAAAGTGACTTATTTCTACTGGGGGCCTTTATGTCTCCCCTCACATGGGGTTCAACCCCGGGTCCTCTCGATTGTGAACCTAGCACCCAACTACTGCGGTACGAGATGCGAGGTACCTCTCTATACCAAGCAGTAAGTAGGTACCTTGTTGTTAGCTGTCGCGGGTCGCAGCCAGTTTATTCAGGTACAAGTACACATATTATAATCTAAGAAAGCGCTAAACTGACAAGGGTCATGCAGACAGGTACACATAAATGCAGTTACATAAATTATCATACATAGCAGCATATGTGTAGATTACCTAGGATAACCCCAAAAAAACTCAGACGAAGTGGCTTATTTCCATTAGGATCCTTGGGGAGGAGGATCAATAGACTCTACTGGAAATAAGCCAAACTAATTGGATTTCTGGCCATCTTGGGTCACTAACCCTTCGGGTTGGTAAGCCGAATGAAATATTTAAAATCTATTTCACGTAGTTTAGATAAAAAAAAATGTTAGGTTTAAAGCCTATCGGCAACATGTCTGTTACCTGTACACCACCATCGCTAGCGCACTCAGTTCACACAATGAGATCCGGAGTTCGAATCTCCGGTACGGCTGGAAAACATTAGGACGTGTTTCCACAAGACACCTGCTGTCCCTGTTCACCTATCAGTATAAAATAGGTACCTAGGTGTTAGTCGACTGATGTGGGTCGCATCCTGGGACAAAACTGTCCTAATTTGCCCGAAATGTTCTGCACAACAAGCGGCTTTCTATGTAGTAGCATGTCACTGATGTCAGCTATGGTCTGTATACCTTGTACATGTACCCGTAGAAATAAAGATATATTATTATTATTATTATTATTATTATTATTATTATTATTATTATTATTATTGTTATTATAAGGATACAGGCGAATACTTCACCAATACGAACAAATACTCCAAGAAAACGAACAAATATTCCAACAATACGAACAAATACAAATCCCAAAATAAGAACAAATACCTGAACAGTTATATGATCAAAGGCTTACAAAATATGAACAAAATGGTACAAAATATAATCAAATATTTCCATAAAATGGACACATAAAGCAAAACATAACAAACACACACTGTAATAAACATGTATTCAACTATATGTGGCTGCAGGGGTCAAGTCTCAGCTCCTGACCCCCGATGGGAGTATACATCCTTGTTACAGTGTATATCGCAGTTTATATATACTGATAACACTCTTGACTCCCTTTTCTATTGATTCAAATAAAGGTCTTAAACCTTTAAATCCACTTAATAAACCAAGCAGCACAAATATTTATATCAACACTTGTTTTAATTTCCTTGTGGAAACTATTAAGAAATAAGTCACTTTGACTTTTTTGGGAGTTATCCTAGGTAACTTACTGTATGATAACTGTACCTAAGTAAGTACCTAAGGATCACAAGAATGCCACTATCACATCTGCTAGGAAACTGATAGGATGGATAATGAGAACATTCAAGACAAGAGATGCTAAGCCAATGATGATCCTTTTTAAATCACTTATTCTCTCTAGGCCAAGCACCTTAACTACTGGGAACGCTTGGAAGCACTTGACTTGTACTCGTTGGAACGCAGGAGGGAGAGATATATCATAATCTACACTTGGAAAATCTTGGAAGGAATGGTCCCAAATCTGCACACAGAAATCACTCCCTACGAAAGTAAAAGACTGGGCAGGCGATGCAAAATGCCCCCAATAAAAAGTAGGGGCACCATTGGTACACTAAGAGAAAACACCATAAGTGTCCGGGGCCCAAAACTGTTCAACAGCCTCCCATCAAGCATTAGGGGAATTGCCAATAAACCCCTGGCTGCCTTCAAGAGAGAGCTGGACAGATACCTAAAGTCAGTGCCGGATCAGCCGGGCTGTGGCTCGTACGTCGGACTGCGTGCGGCCAGCAGTAACAGCCTAGTTGATCAGGCCCTGATCCATCGGGAGGCCTGGTCATGGACCGGGCCGCGGGGGCGTTGATCCCCGGAATAACCTCCAGGTAACCTCCAGGCTGGAATACTGCTGTACATTAACATCCCCATTCAAGGCAGGTGAAATTGCAGGGCTAGAGAATGTACAGAGAACCTTTACTGCACGTATAAGTTCCATCAAACACCTTAACTACTGGGAGCGCCTGGAAGCACTTGACTTGTACTCACTAGAGCGCAGGCGAGAGATATTTACCTGGAGTTTACCTGCAATCACTCCATACGAAGGCAAAAGACTCGGCAGGCGATGCAACATACCCCCAGTGAAAAGTAGGGGCGTCATTGGTACACTAAGAGAAAACACAATAAGTGTCCGGGGCCCAAGACTGTTCAACAGCCTCCCACCAGCAATAAGGGGCATTACGGGAAGACCCCTGGTTGTCTTCAAGAGGGAGCTGGACAGATACCTAAAGACGGTGCCGGATCAGCCGGGCTGTGGTTCATACGTTGGATTACGTGCGGCCAGCAGCAACAGCCTCGTTGATCAGGCCCTGATGCACCGGGAGGCCTGGTCGTGGACCGGGCCGCAGGGACGTTGATCCCCGGAATTCCCTCCAGGTAGGTAGGTAGACTCCAGGTAGAGGGGAGAGGCAATAAAGGAGGCAAGATAAGATTTTGTTGAGATTTTTAACCCGGGGGACTAGTAGCAACAGCCTGGTTGAGCAGGCCCTGATCCACCACGAGGCCTGGTCACGGATAGGGCCGCAGGAGCGTTGACTCCTGAAACCCCTCTCTAGGTATACCAGGGGAGGGTTTGCCACCCAGGGACTCTGTCTTATTTACATGGTGGTCCTTTAATCTTGTCCCCCAGGATGCGACCCATAACAGTCGATTAACACCCAGGTACCTACATACTTCTAGCTGAACAGGGACAACAGGTGTAAGGAAACATGCCCATTGTTTCCACTCATACCGGGGATCGAATCACGGTGTGCGAGTTGAGTGCACTATCAACCAAGCCATGGAGGAATGAGGGGAGGGGGGGAGGAAAAGAAGGAAGCAAAGGTGGGAAGGAGAAGCATAAAGAAGGTAGAAAGGAAGAAGGGAGGAACGAGATATGTAAGAAGGGAGAAAGAGAGAGGAAAGAGGTATGTAGGCAGGGAGCATGAGTGGGATGAGGGAGAGAGAGAGAGAGAGAGAGGAACGTAAGAGGGATGAAGAAATGAGTGAGGCAGGGAGGGAGTGAGTTAGGGAGGGAGAGAGGGAGGTAGGGATGTAGAGGGGAAAACATGTAAGATGACACGGAGCTGGGTCTGTGACGGAGGGTGAAGGCCTGAGGGAAAACAGACCTAGCCTTTGTTACACGACTACAACGGA
>NC_091348.1:15847111-15852111 GCF_038502225.1 Cherax quadricarinatus
CTGCCACACTACCAGCCAATCACAGCCTGCCACACTACCAGCCAATCACAGCCTGCCACACTACCAGCCAATCACAGCCTGCCACACTACCAGCCAATCACAGCCTGCCACACTACCAGCTAATCACAGCCTGCCACACTACCAGCCAATCACAGCCTGCCACACTACCAGCCAATCACAGCCTGCCACACTACCAGCCAATCACAGCCTGCCACACTACCAGCCAATCACAGCCTGCCACACTACCAGCCAATCACAGCCTGCCACACTACCAGCCAATCACAGCCTGCCACACTACCAGCCAATCACAGCCTGCCACACTACCAGCCAATCATAGCCTGCCACACTACCAGCCAATCACAGCCTGCCACACTACCAGCCAATCACAGCCTGCCACACTACCAGCCAATCATAGCCTGCCACACTACCAGCCAATCACAGCCTGCCACACTACCAGCCAATCATAGCCTGCCACACTACCAGCCAATCACAGCCTGCCACACTACCAGCCAATCACAGCCTGCCACACTACCAGCCAATCACAGCCTGCCACACTACCAGCCAATCACAGCCTGCCACACTACCAGCCAATCACAGCCTGCCACACTACCAGCCAATCATAGCCTGTCACACTACCAGCCAATCACAGCCTGCCACACAACCAGCCAATCATAGCCTGCCACACTACAGGCCAATCACAGCCTGCCACACTACCAGCCAATCACAGCCTGCCACACTACCAGCCAATCACAGCCTGCCACACTACCAGCCAATCACAGCCTGCCACACTACCAGCCAATCATAGCCTGCCACACTACCAGCCAATCACAGCCTGCCACACTACCAGCCAATTATAGCCTGCCACACTACCAGCCAATCACAGCCTGTCACACTACCAGCCAATCACAGCCTGCCACACAACCAGCCAATCATAGCCTGCCACACTACCGGCCAATCACAGCCTGCCACACTACCAGCCAATCACAGCCTGTCACACTACCAGCCAATCACAGCCTGCCACACTACCAGCTAATCACAGCCTGCCACACTACCAGCCAATCACAGCCTGTCACACTACCAGCCAATCACAGCCTGCCACACTACCAGCCAATCACAGCCTGCCACACTACCAGCCAATCACAGCCTGCCACACTACCAGCCAATCACAGCCTGCCACACTACCAGCCAATCATAGCCTGCCACACTACCAGCCAATCACAGCCTGCCACACTACCAGCCAATCATAGCCTGCCACACTACCAGCCAATCATAGCCTGCCACACTACCAGCCAATCACAGCCTGCCACACTACCAGCCAATCACAGCCTGCCACACTACCAGCCAATCACAGCCTGCCACACTACCAGCCAATCACAGCCTGCCACACTACCAGCCAATCACAGCCTGTCACACTACCAGCCAATCACAGCCTGCCACACTACCAGCCAATCATAGCTTGTGACCAGAAAGAGGATTATTTAAAATGAACAAAAATACTCAACAGAAGTAATCAACACAAAAAAATCCACATGAAGTATCATTATAATTAAGTAGGTGAGACTCTGAAGGAAATATTAGAGATAAAAGTTAGTAATTATGTCACTGATTAGAAGATTAGGGGGAGGGCGGTAGGAGAAGGGTGGGGAAAGGGGGGTTTACCTACGTGGAGTCTGCCTGGAGGGCATTCCGGGGATCAACGCCCCCATAGCCCGGTCCACGACCAGGCTTTCTGGTGGATCAGGGTCTGATCAACGAGGCTGTTGCTGCTGGCCGCACGTAGTCCAACGTACGAACCACACCCCGACTGATCCGGCACTGACTTTAGGTATCTGTTCAGTTTCCTCTTGAAGACAACCAGGGGTCTATTGGTGATGCCCCTTATGGCTGGTGGGAATCTGTTGAACAGTCTTGGGCCCCGGACACTTACTGTGTTTTCTCTTAGTGTACCAGTGGAGCCCCTACTTTTCATTTGGGGTATGTTGCATCGCCTGCCAAGTCTTTTGCTTTCGTGGGGAGTGATTTCTGTGTGCAGATTAGGAACCAATCTCTCCAAGATCTTCCAGGTGTAGATTATGATGTATCTCTATCGCCTGTGCTCCAGTTAGTACAAGTCAAGTGCTTCCAAGCGTAGGGGAAGAAGGGTAGGGGAAGGAGAGTAGGGAAAGAAGGGAAGGGGAAGGAGAGTAGGGAAAGAAGGGTAGGGGAAGGAGGGTAGAGGAGGAGGGTAGTGCTGTCAGTCTTGCAGGAAAAATAGGTCAACTTAGAACTAATTACCTAACGATATATTTTTCCTGTTTTACACCAAGAATATTTACGGAATATTATTTCCAAAATAGAGACAAAAAAAAGTTGGAACAGCATTTATAAAATAAATCTTGAATACAGATAAACTGCAAGTATACACACACACACACACACACACACACACACACAGATGATGTGAAGTTAATGAGGAGAATTAAATCTGATGAGGACCAGGCAGGACTTCAAAGAGACCTGGACAGACTGGACACCTGGTCCAGCAAATGGCTTCTCGAATTTAATCCTGCCAAATGCAAAGTCATGAAGATAGGGGAAGGGCACAGAAGACCACAGACAGAGTATAGGCTAGGTGGCCAAAGACTGCAAACCTCACTCAAGGAGAAAGATCTTGGGGTGAGTATAACACCGAGCATGTCTCCGGAAGCACACATCAATCAGATAACTGCTGCAGCATATGGGCGCCTGGCAAACCTGAGAACAGCATTCCGACACCTTAGTAAGGAATCATTCAAGACACTGTACACCGTGTATGTCAGGCCCATACTGGAGTATGCAGCACCTGTTTGGAACCCGCACTTGATAAAGCACGTCAAGAAACTAGAGAAAGTACAAAGGTTTGCAACAAGGTTAGTTCCAGAGCTAAGGGGAATGTCCTATGAAGAAAGATTAAGGGAAATCGGCCTGACGACACTGGAGGACAGGAGGGTCAGGGGAGACATGATAACGACATATAAAATACTGCGTGGAATAGACAAGGTGGACAAGGACAGGATGTTCCAGGGAGGGGACACAGAAACAAGAGGCCACAATTGGAAGTTGAAGACACAAATGAGTCAGAGAGATAGTAGGAAGTATTTCTTCAGTCATAGAGTTGTAAGGCAGTGGAATAGCCTAGAAAATGACGTAGTGGAGGCAGGAACCATACACAGTTTTAAGACGAGGTTTGATAAAGCTCATGGAGCGGGGAGAGAGAGGGTCTAGTAGCAACCGGTGAAGAGGCGGGGCCAGGAGCTAGGACTCGACCCCTGCAACCACAAATAGGTGAGTACAAATAGGTGAGTACACACACACACACACACACACACACACACACACACACTCACACACACACACACACACACACAAACACACACACTAAGATGTGTCATAGGGATGTTAGAAAGTATTTCTTCAGTCACAGTTGTCAGGAAGTGGAACAATCTGGAGAGTGATGTAGTGGAGGAAGGATCCATACACAGCATTAAGAAGAGGTACGATAAGATTCATGGAGCAGGGAGAGAGTGGACCTAGTAGCGAAGAGGTGGGGGCCAAGACCCCTGCAGCCACAAATGGGCGAGTACACACACACACACACACACACACACACACACACACAACCCGTTACGGCTTGACAAAGCTCCTGGAGAGCGAAACATTGCAACAATAAAATGTCGCATTATTTGCACATGTGTCCTTGTATCTAACATATTCTCCAGCTGTCCTTGATCAAAATGAAAAAAAGAAAGAATATTTACAGCACTCTTCACGTCATGCACTGGATGATTCCAAACAAGGTACAATAAGATAAGACTCAAGTCGTCGTGAAACACACGGAAACTCACTACCTGAAAGCAGTCATGAAATGCGAATACGAGTCGCAGAAAAATCAAACTCTTTTTTATTATTCATTCGCTGCTCTTTACAAGTATTTTGCTTTATCTCAACGTATTTCAGAGCCTATCAGAATTTAAGATAAATTACCACCCCTCAGATTGCAACCTATAACAGTCTGTTAATGATTAATTAAGAAACGTTTTGAATACACAGTAGACTTCATCAGTCAGATACAAAGAGAGGAGTAGTAGTAATGAAATAAAGATGATGTAATCAGTCCCTCAACCCTGGGGAAAAAAGTATTTGAGGTGGTCAGTCCCTCAG
This sequence comes from Cherax quadricarinatus, assembly GCF_038502225.1. Classification (NCBI taxonomy): domain Eukaryota; kingdom Metazoa; phylum Arthropoda; class Malacostraca; order Decapoda; family Parastacidae; genus Cherax; species Cherax quadricarinatus. The sequence goes on from NC_091348.1 coordinate 15,851,291, forward strand.
CCTGGAGAAGCGTTCAGCTCCATGGTCTGGAACGAATCTTCAACTTGTCGGTATTTTATACAATTTCCAAGAGTCTGCTAATACTCAGGCACCTACTGGACATTAGGTGATCAGAAGCAGCAAGTATACAGAGATATAATCTCTACTGGATTGGAAAGGCCTCTGGTTGGGGAAATGTTTTTATACAGATTGACAGGTGTTGCACATGTGTCTTATTCATTATCTTGTCGGCATTGTATACCATTTATGTGATGACAAGTGTAGGGAAGCTTGATGAAGAATTAGACATGTTCTATATCTGGGTATCATTATTTGTAGGCGTTTCGCCATCCAGTGGCTTTTAACACACAAGAACATAATATAAAGATCACAGTAGTCTTCAAAACTACGGTGATCTTCACCAACTCTAAGACTGAGGGACTAATTACCTCATCTTTTGTACATAGTTCTACATTCTTCATATTATGTCCTTGTATTGATAAAGCCACTGGTTGGCGAAACGTCTACAAATAAAAATACCCAGATGTTGCACATGTGTCTAATACTCCAATTCTTCATCTTGTCGGTATTATATACCATTCATACGTAAGGAAGCTTGCTCATAGGCCTCTACTCCCCCAGGATTCAATCTGGGTTCTTTAGCTGTGAGCCTAAGGCTGCATCACTAAGATTTGAGTCTTATCCTGCACAAAATTTAGAAAATATAACAGAGAAACATACGCCAAGATCTATAATTTTAACTGAGAGACTCAACCAGTTACTGTTTCAAGCTGCCTAAATATTAAACACCAAGCCAAATTACCAAGTCTTTCAGAAATTCC
>NC_091348.1:15857111-15862111 GCF_038502225.1 Cherax quadricarinatus
AACACTTGGTGTTGTTGAACTAGCAGCAACACTTGTTGTTGAACTAACAGCAACACTTGTTGTTGAACTAGCAGCAACACTTGGTGTTGTTGAACTAGCAGCAACACTTGGTGTTGTTGAACTAGCAGCAACACTTGGTGTTGTAGAACTAACAGCAACACTTGATGTTGTTGAACTAGCAGCAACACTTGATATTGTTGAACTAACAGCAACACTTGGTGTTGTTGAACTAACAGCAACACTAACAGCAACACTTGGTGTTGTTGATGGTGTTTGTGTTGTTGAACTAACAGCAACACTTGGTGTTGTTGAACTAACAGCAACACTTGGTGTTGTTGAACTAACAGCAACACTTGGTGTTGTTGAACTAACAGCAACACTTGGTGTTGTTGAACTAGCAGCAACACTTGGTGTTGTTGAACTAACAGCAACACTTGGTGTTGTTGAACTAACAGCAACACTTGATGTTGTTGAACTAACAGCAACACTTGGTGTTGTTGAACTAGCAGCAACACTTGGTGTTGTTGAACTAACAGCAACACTTGGTGTTGTTGAACTAACAGCAACACTTGATGTTGTTGAACTAGCAGCAACACTTGGTGTTGTTGAACTAACAGCAACACTTGGTGTTGTTGAACTAACAGCAACACATGGTGTTGTTGAACTAACAGCAACACTTGGTGTTGTTGAACTAACAGCAACACTTGGTGTTGTTGAACTAACAGCAACACATGGTGTTGTTGAACTAACAGCAACACTTGGTGTTGTTGAACTAACAGCAACACTTGGTGTTGTTGAACTAACAGCAACACATGGTGTTGTTGAACTAGCAGCAACACATGGTGTTGTTGAACTAACAGCAACACTTGGTGTTGTTGAACTAGCAGCAACACATGGTGTTGTTGAACTAACAGCAACACTTGATGTTGTTGAACTAGCAGCAACACATGGTGTTGTTGAACTAACAGCAACACTTGGTGTTGTTGAACTAACAGCAACACATGGTGTTGTTGAACTAACAGCAACACATGGTGTTGTTGAACTAACAGCAACACTTGGTGTTGTTGAACTAACAGCAACACATGGTGTTGTTGAACTAACAGCAACACTTGGTGTTGTTGAACTAACAGCAACACATGGTGTTGTTGAACTAACAGCAACACTTGGTGTTGTTGAACTAACAGCAACACTTGGTGTTGTTGAACTAACAGCAACACATGGTGTTGTTGAACTAACAGCAACACATGGTGTTGTTGAACTAACAGCAACACTTGGTGTTGTTGAACTAACAGCAACACATGGTGTTGTTGAACTAACAGCAACACTTGGTGTTGTTGAACTAACAGCAACACATGGTGTTGTTGAACTAACAGCAACACATGGTGTTGTTGAACTAACAGCAACACTTGGTGTTGTTGAACTAGCAGCAACACTTGATGTTGTTGAACTAACAGCAACACTTGGTGTTGTTGAACTAACAGCAACACTTGGTGTTGTTGAACTAACAGCAACACTTGGTGTTGTTGAACTAACAGCAACACTTGGTGTTGTTGAACTAACAGCAACACTTGGTGTTGTTGAACTAACAGCAACACATGGTGTTGTTGAACTAACAGCAACACATGGTGTTGTTGAACTAACAGCAACACTTGGTGTTGTTGAACTAACAGCAACACATGGTGTTGTTGAACTAACAGCAACACTTGGTGTTGTTGAACTAACAGCAACACATGGTGTTGTTGAACTAACAGCAACACATGGTGTTGTTGAACTAACAGCAACACTTGGTGTTGTTGAACTAGCAGCAACACTTGATGTTGTTGAACTAACAGCAACACTTGGTGTTGTTGAACTAACAGCAACACTTGGTGTTGTTGAACTAACAGCAACACTTGGTGTTGTTGAACTAACAGCAACACTTGGTGTTGTTGAACTAACAGCAACACTTGGTGTTGTTGAACTAACAGCAACACCTGGTGTTGTTGAACTAACAGCAACACTTGGTGTTGTTGAACTAACAGCAACACTTGGTGTTGTTGAACTAACAGCAACACCTGGTGTTGTTGAACTAACAGCAACACTTGGTGTTGTTGAACTAACAGCAACACTTGGTGTTGTTGAACTAACAGCAACACTTGGTGTTGTTGAACTAACAGCAACACCTGATGTTGTTGAACTAACAGCAACACCTGGTGTTGTTGAACTAACAGCAACACTTGGTGTTGTTGAACTAACAGCAACACTTGGTGTTGTTGAACTAACAGCAACACTTGGTGTTGTTGAACTAACAGCAACACTTGGTGTTGTTGAACTAACAGCAACACTTGGTGTTGTTGAACTAACAGCGACACTTGGTGTTGTTGAACTAACAGCAACACTTGGTGTTGTTGAACTAACAGCAACACTTGGTGTTGTTGAACTAACAGCGACACTTGGTGTTGTTGAACTAACAGCAACACTTGGTGTTGTTGAACTAACAGCAACACTTGGTGTTGTTGAACTAACAGCGACACTTGGTGTTCTAGTCCTGTCCTTCGCTTGGTTATTCCTGGATAACTATCTTCTATTTTCGTGTTGTACAATTCCCATCTCTCCATCATCTTCTCTGTTTCATCCTCAAATTTAGTCAATTCATGATCCATCTCTGTTTTATGATATCAACTTAACCTTTTCAATATTTTCTGCACTCGTATTGAAGATTTCCTTTTATGCCACTTAATTTTTCAATGTTTCATTTTCCTTATTCAATTTTTCTACCAATCCTTCACGCCTTACCTCATTCTGTTTCAATTTAGTCATTCTGAACATTGGTTCGCTGGACTTAACATTCTGGTGTGAAAGCTGAGTCAGTATTTTCATCCACTTCTCTTATGTAAACAACGAGTCTTGATTCAATTTTTTTTTAATATTTTATCTTAATATAGTATGTATTCCATTTTTTTTCCAATTTCTAAAATTTGCCTTTTATATTTTGGGAGGCTGTTCGCATTTATTATTCATTTTTTTCACTGATAATAGGCTGAGACTTTTTTTTTTTTGCAGGTTGTGATGACTGATGTCCGTCAAAGGCACTTCTCCATAAACACTCGGCCTTTTTTGTGTGTGTGTGTACGAGCACGGACGCTTGCTAGGAAATTTTTTTTCAAAGGGTGATAATATATTTCTCGTGATTCTCGACGTTGCGTGACATAGAAACAGACATAAATCCTGTGTGCAACATTTTTCAAAGATGATTTATTAGGCATGTGTATTTGCATTTCTATATTATCTGCTTTCCTTTATTCTCTCTCTCTCTCTCTCTTCCCTGCCATCTCTCACTGTTTCCCTATTATCTTCTTATGTCCATAAATATCCCTTCATACCTTCTCCTCTCCCTATTAATTTCACTTCTACTCCTCTTCATCATTTACCTCCTCTCTCGCTTCATTTCTCCTATTATTCCTCTCCCTCTTTAACCTGCTCCTGCTACCTCCCCCTCCTATTCCTCCTCCTCCTCTCCCTTCCTCCATCCCTTTCCTCCGTAACTCGTAATCCTCCTGCTCTCAATGCTCTTTAGTACTAAACAAACACTGAAATTCCTACACTGATAAACTTTCAACAGGTAAGATATAAACCCCTGATATATATTCAGATGTACCTCTGTTAATCTCTCTGGGGTGTTGCTGCTAAACCTGTGTATAAACATATGCTTCTGTAAACCATACCACGGGAGGGGATAGAACCCGCGATCAGAGAGTCTCAAAACTCCAGACCGTCGCGTTAGCCACTGGACCAGCTAATAAACTAGCCACTTTGGAAGTAGAAATCTAATCTATGACTTGACCTCAACACCATTGCAAAAACATATAAAGAAGACCACAAAGTTTAGCATTTTGCGAGACAGAGCATCACACTGGAGGGGGAGGAAGAGGACTTGAAGACGCAGCTCAAGAGTCAGTTTTCAGACCAAGGAGCCATGTGTGTATTGAAAGGCGTCGGTGTGTGTATATATTTCTATATAAATCTCTGTCAGTCTGCTGCTGGAGGGAGAATCCGGGAGAAACACGGTTCTCGCATTCACCAACGATCGACATTATGCAAGATTTCGTTTTTTTTCGTTTGTTTGTTTGGGAAGATGCTGAGGAACTCGAAGCTAATCTTTTTTTCTTTATGTGGTGGAAAATCCAGTGTCTTTGACTCCCTGGCAATTATCTCTTCACGCGCGCGCGCGTATGTGCGTACTCACCTAATTGTACCCACCTAACTGAGGTTGCAGGGGTCGAGACTCAGCTCCTGGCCCCGCCTCTTCACTGAACGCTAATAGGTCCTCTCTCTCCCTGCTGCCTGAGCTTTATCATGCCTCGTCTTAAAGCTATGTATGGTTCCTGCCTCCACTACATCACTCGCCACACTATTCCACTTAATAACAACTCTATGACTGAAGAAATACTTCCTAACATCCCTGTGACTCATCCGAGTCTTCAGCTTCTAAGAGTGACCTCTTGTTTCTGTGTCCCCTCTCTGGAACATCTTGTCTCTGTCCACCTTGTTTATTCAACACAATATTTTGTATGTCGTTGTCATGTCTCCCCTAAACCTCCTGTCCTCCAGTGTCGTCAGGCCAATTTCCCTTAACCTTTCTACATAGGACATTCCCCTTAGCTCTGGAACTAACCTTGTCGCAAACCTTTGCACTTTCCCTAATTTCTTAACGTGCTTGACCCGGTGTGGGTTCCAAACTGGTGCTGCATACTCCAGTGTTGGTCTGACGTACCCAGTGTACAGTGTCTTGAAAGATTCCTTACTTAGGTATCGGAACGCTATTCTCAGGTTTGCCAGGTGCTCATATGCTGCAGCAGTTATCTGGTTGATGTGTGCTTCCGGAGACATTCTCGGTGTTATACTCACCCCAAGATCTTTCTCCTTGAGCGAGGTTTGCAGTCTTTGACCACCTAGCCTATACCCTGTCTGCGGTCTTCTTTACCCTTATCCGATCTTCATGACTTTGCATTTGGCAGGGT
>NC_091348.1:15869611-15882111 GCF_038502225.1 Cherax quadricarinatus
TACACATTTTCAACGTAACACTTACGACATCTTTTGTCATAACTGGAATTCAATCAATAATATCATAAGTTAATTCAGGAAGAGAATTATAACAAGTGATAATCCAAACGCAAAATATATAAGACAGAAACTACAATATAGCCACAAATATATACAAGCTGGCCAAAGTAAACGAAAAAAATCTACAGAAATGTCGCAAACGATAATATATTTAGGTAAAACAATTTTGGGGGTCCAGAAGCAAGAGGTCAGGTCACCTGGCTTATTTGCAGGTCACTTGGCTTATATTAACGCTTACCTAAGAGCATAATAACCGGCTTCTAGCGGCCAGGTAAGTGGTTAGGTCACTCAGCAGTAGCCATAAGGTCCTTGTTACACCTGCGTTATGGTTAATACAGTAAGGGAATACGAGGTACAACGACTCCAGTGTGCGACGTACGACAACTCCATTATGTCAACTAACGCGGGTGGAACCCTGCTGCAACTCTTACAATAACCACCTCAACATAAACAAAAATATATCCCTCATATAATGCAAAACATGGAGTTGATACACTATAAAGACTGTGGTATATTATGCAAAAATCGTGAATGTCGGTCCTTACATGAAAGCTGCTTGTCAGCGTAATGTACACTCGGGAACAAATTATATTACATTCCCTTGTAAGTCTGGTAAGGAAAAGTTTTGCTTTACGCTGAGCCGAACTTGACAACATCCAAACCTGGAATATATTTCAAACTTTGTTTTTTGTTATTTCTGTAACTCAGTTGTCAGTCAATCAGGTAACCCCACGAGGGTATACCTTCAGTCAATCAGGTAACCCCACGAGGGTATACCTTCAGTCAATCATGTAACCCCACAAGGGTAGACCTTCAATCAGGTAACCCCACAAGGGTATACCTTTAGCCAATCAGGTAACCCCACAAGGGTATACCTTGAGTCAATCAGGTGACCCCACAAGGGTATATCTTCATTCAATCAGGTAACCCCACAAGGGTATACCTTCAGTCAATCAGGTAACCCCACAAGGGTATACCTTCAGTCAATCAGGTAACCCCACAAGGGTATACCTTCATTCAATCAGGTAACCCCACAAGGGTATACCTTCATTCAATCAGGTAACCCCACAAGGGTATACCTTCAGTCTATCAGGTAACCCCACAAGGGTATACCTTCAGTCAATCAGGTAACCCCACAAGGGTATACCTTCAGTCAATCAGGTAACCCCACAAGGGTATACCTTCATTCAATCAGGTAACCCCACAAGGGTATACCTTCATTCAATCAGGTAACCCCACAAGGGTATACCTTCAGTCAATCAGGTAACCCCACAAGGGTATACCTTCAGTCAATCAGGTGACCCCACAAGGGTATATCTTCATTCAATCAGGTAACCCCACAAGGGTATACCTTCAGTCAATCAGGTGACCCCACAAGGGTATATCTTCAGTCAATCAGGTGACCCCACAAGGGTATACCTTCAGTCAATCAGGTGACCCCACAAGGGTATACCTTCAGTCAATCAGGTAACCCCACAAGGGTATACCTTCAGTCAATCAGGTGACCCCACAAGGGTATACCTTCAGTCAATCAGGTGACCCCACAAGGGTATACCTTCAGTCAATCAGGTGACCCCACAAGGGTATACCTTCAGTCAATCAGGTGACCCCACAAGGGTATATCTTCATTCAATCAGGTGACCCCACAAGGGTATACCTTCAGTCAATCAGGTGACCCCACAAGGGTATATCTTCATTCAATCAGGTAACCCCACAAGGGTATACCTTCAGTCAATCAGGTAACCCCACAAGGGTATATCTTCATTCAATCAGGTAACCCCACAAGGGTATACCTTCAGTCAATCAGGTAACCCCACAAGGGTATACCTTCAGTCAATCAGGTGACCCCACAAGGGTAGACCTACAAGTGGAATTTTGGATTTCATTTCCTCATTTTTCCTTCATCCAAGATTGTCTGCAGTAAAAAACCAATAGGCACAATATTGTGACAAGTCGGACCGAAACGTCGTCATAAGTTTCTCTCCTATGTGCGGGTTATTTGTGTATTGTCTTCATTAACTTGAGAACAACTCTTCTGCTCAGCTTGAAACTTTCAACTCTGACATATCTTAGATGAAGATTCACAGTTTTCTGGGTTGTTTAAGTTATTTGGATATTGGTTCTTGTGTGATAACTTGGAAATTCCTCTACTGATAGGCTTCAAACCTGCAATATGGATGTATCGTCCGTAAGGTGCATCTCGTATTGTTATTGGTTATGTAGGAACTAATATTTGCCATTTTTGGGTATGGAAATTACATAGCATGCTTTCTGTGTGGCAGTTTGAGAATGCCAGCTGTGACCATCTTCACACTTACACTGCTCGTGGTCTAGCTTGTAAAGTATGAGGGTTGAATTGTAGCTCCTAGCTCACTTGAGAGAGTTAAACTCTAGTTTCTGTGCCTCTGAGTGTCTTGAGGCACAATCACTGCGCCTCTTGCCTGTTATGTAGCACAGGTAGCCAAGGCTGTGATACCCGGGGCACCTCTCGCAGGGACTCCAAACACATCTAATTAAAAAATATATAATGAAGTCGAAAAATTAACCTTAAAATGCGACAAAGCAGCCGCTGGGAGCAACCAGCCGCGCGTCACAGTGGATGGCGTGCAAATCCCGCAGACTTTCCACTCTTAGTATGATAATGAGAGGCCTGAACTAAAGGCGCGCTGACCACAGAATATAAAGCAACTTCCATTTATTTCCCCGGCAAATGGACAGCTGAAACACCAGTCGGGAATTACTGCTCGACGCCATATTATTAAGAGAAAAATATTCTTTAATTCACTTTGGTTTTTCTTAAGACATGTAAAAAAACATACGATATTTTTAAATATACATATATTTAAGCTAATATTAAATAATTTGATAAATTATCATCTTGGGGTTAAGAAAAAATAATTATGAATAACTTGTAAAATGTTTTGAGGTCTGGTTGTTGGGATATTAAAAGTCAGGTCACTGGCACACCACGAGTGCCACTTCCCTTCCAGACTTATCACTCTCTGTTTTTGTTTTTAATTTGCTTATGTGTGGGTGAATATATATTCTGTACTGGTGATATTGGTGGTAGTGGCAGTGTAATGGTTGTTAGAAGCGTAGTGGCGTTGTTGTTGGTAATGTGGTGGTAATCTCGGGAATTGCGTAGCAGAGTGGTGTGGGCGTAGTGTTGTGGTGATGTTGGAGGTGGTGTTAGTGTAGTGATGATGTTGGGGTGGTGTTAGTGTAGTGGTGATGTTGGTGGTGGTGTTAGTGTAGTGGTGATGTTGGAGGTGGTGTTAGTGTAGTGGTGATGTTGGAGGTGGTGTTAACGTAGTGTTGATGTTGGAGGTAGTGTTAGTGTAGTGGTGATGTTGGAGGTGGTGTTAACGTAGGGGTGATGTTGGAGGTAGTGTTAGTGTAGTGGTGATGTTGGAGGTGGTGTTAACGTAGGGGTGATGTTGGAGGTGGTGTTAGTGTAGTGGTGATGGTGGAGGTGGTGTTAGTGTAGTAGTGATGTTGGAGGTGGTGTTAGTGTAGTAGCGATGTTGGAGGTGGTGTTAGTGTAGTGGTGATGTTGGAGGTGGTGTAGTGGTGATGTTGGGGGTGGTGTTCGTGTAGTGGTGATGTTGGGGTGGTGTTAGTGTAGTGGTGATGTGGGAGGTGGTGTTAGCGTAATGGTGACACTGCAGGTGGTATTAGTGTAGTGGTGACATTGAAAGTGGTGTTAGTGTAGTAGTGACACTGGATGTGGTATCAGTGTAGTGGTGACAGAGGTGATGTTAGTGTAGTGGTGACATTGAGGTGGTGGTAGTATAATGGCAGTGATATGAAACTGACGTTGGGTACCACGTCATAAAATGACGTAGCAAAATAGTTACTGTTAGGTAAGACACATATGCAACAGTTAGGTATCTTTATTTCGAAACGTTTCGCCTACACAGTAGGCTTCTTCAGTCGAGTACAGAAAAGTTGATAGAAGCAGAAGATACTTGATACGTGAGAACGGCTGGGTTTGAGAAGGACCTGCCCTCCCAACGCAACCTACGTCTCACCTCCTTGCACTATAAAAGGCTCCATCCTGTCACTTCAACTTCATATTGTTTCAGACAACGGAACAATGCTCTTCTCCAGACTGAGGGACTGACCACCTCAAAACTTTAAGGGTGATGGACTGATTACATCGTCTTCAAGTATCTTCTGCTTCTATCAACTTTTCTGTACTCGACTGAAGAAGCCTACTGTGTAGGCGAAACGTTTCGAAATAAAGATACCTAACTGTTGCATATGTGTCTTACCTAACAATCTGTCGGTATTTTATACCATTTTAATGTTCAAAATAGTTACTGACTGAGCTGGCAGTCCAGACCAGCGAGGCTGGCGGTCCAGACCAGTGAGGCTGGAGGTCCAGACCAGTGAGGCTGGCGGTCCAGACCAGCGAGGCTGGCGGTCCAGACCAGTGAGGCTGGAGGTCCAGACCAGCGAAGCTGGAGGTCCAGACCAGCGAGGCTGGAGGTCCAGACCAGCGAGGCTGGAGGCCCAGACCAGCGAGGCTGGAGGCCCAGACCAGCGAGGCTGGAGGTCCAGACCAGCGAGGCTGGAGGTCCAGACCAGCGAGGCTGGAGGTCCAGACCAGCGAGGCTGGAGGTCCAGACCAGCGAAGCTGGAGGTCCAGACCAGCGAGGCTGGAGGTCCAGACCAGCGAGGCTGGAGGCCCAGACCAGCGAGGCTGGAGGTCCAGACCAGCGAGGCTGGAGGTCCAGACCAGCGAAGCTAGAGGTCCAGACCAGCGAGGCTGGCGGCACAGACCAGCGAGGCTGGCGGTCCAGACCAGCGAGGCTGGAGGTCCAGACCAGGGAGGCTGGAGGTCCAGACCAGCGAGGCTGGAGGTCCAGACCAGCGAGGCTGGCGGTCCAGACAAGTGAGGCTGGAGTTCCAGACCAGCGAGGCTGGCGGAACCTCCATCTCTGAAGGCAGGGAAAAATAATTCCTCAATCTTCAGTAAGTTTCCTTCCTTGTACTCCTTCACACCTTCCTTCACCTTTACCTCCTTCTCTTCCCCGTCTTCCCTAACCCCCTGCTCCCCATCACCATTTCCTTTTCCCTGCTCCATCATTCTTGAATGAACTATGATCAGAGCCCTGGTGAGGCGTGGGAAGGATGGAGGATAGGGAAGGATGGAGGATAGGGAAGGATGGAGGATAGGAAAGGATGGAGGCTAGGGAAGGATGGAGGATAGGGAAGGATGGAGGATAGGGAAGGATGGAGGATAGGGAAGGATAAAGGATAGGGAAGGATAGAGGATGGAGAGTGAGGAATGATGGCGTTTTGGAAAGTATGGAAATGGGTAAAGGGGTTTGGGAAATAGGAGAGGGTTAAAAAAAATAGATAAAAGGCCCTGATCAATCAGGCCAGGAACCCTGGTCAGGGACAGGGGCACGGGGGCGGTGACCCCATAGTAGCGAGTAAGGTAACCAACCATAGTCGATTAATAAACACCACGGTCTGTGGTGTTTATCGCCTGGGTGGGTTTTCTCTGTCGGGCAGAGTTCTTACATACCGTACTGCTGGCGCTTTTTGAGCGTCAATATCGCTGAAGACATGGAGGTCCCCCATTCGGGCTCTGTCCCTCCATGGAGTGACAGAGATCAAATGGATAGTCTTGTTCTGGACTCTGGAGTTTAAGTTGGATTTGGATGTTACTGTAAGTCCATTTAGGTATAGGTACACATACGTACAATTGTTATATATAGTGTAAATTGCCTACAATAACCCAAAAACAGTCAGACCGACTGACTTACGTCAAAGGCACTCATGGATATTCGAGTACTGGGAGTATTATCATCTCGTAAGATGTATTTCTTGATATGTGCCAAGGCCTGACAGAATCTGAACAGATGGTACAGACGGACTTTTGATGCAGTAACCTTGTTGCTGAGAGTTTGGAAGTTTAGCAGCTTGACAGTTTCGTAACTTAAGATCATACTGGTACTCTTGACAATGATAAAAATGTCTCTGACTGCAATCCAATATTCCCAATTGTCATAGGATAACATCCTATAGTAGTGATATGTGCTTTGTCCGGGTGGTCGCCTTTTCTTCCTGCCCCACCTGGATGAGAAGGAAAAGTGGAGGTAGTAGTAGTCTGCCGGGTCCACCCAGGGGCATGGGAGATAGGAAGGGGTATGAGAGGAAGGGGACAGGGAAAAGTGACTGGGGGAAGGTAAGTGGGTGAAGGTGAGTGGGGTGATGTAAGTGTGGGGAAAGAGGGAGTAGGGAAGGAGTGGAGAATGGGCAACTACCATCCATTATCTTAGACAAGATGCTCTCTCATAATGCTCTTGTGTCTCGTTTCCAGACTAATTCCCTTGGGCGAATCTCAGATTAAATACTTGAATAACTAATTCTGTAGGATAGTTATGTCTAGATAATTCTAAGATGACTTTCTGGAGCAACTAATATTATCTAGAGTGACTCTAAGATCACTTTCTAGGACTACCAATAAACACTCTAAGGTAACCATAAAACATACTAATACTCTGGGTTTATTCTAATGGGTTTATTCTAACACTATTTTCTGGGGTGACTGATATTCTATGCCCTTTACCGGGCAGGGCTACTAAAATGCAAAATTCGAAATGTCTTTCCTATGAGTCCATAGCGTATCTGAAAGTAAGGAACCAGGAGAGGCAGGAGGAGCTTAAAGCTATTAGTGAAATTGAAAGAAATTCAAAATATTTCTTTTCATATGCCAAAAACAAGGCAAATACCACATCTAGTATCGGGCCCTTACTCAGACAGGATGGGACTTACACAGACGACAACAAGGAAATGAGTGAAATATTGAAATCCCAGTAAGACTCTGTGTTTAGTGAACCACTAATCGGTCTGAGGATCGACGACCCAAATGATTTCTTCATGAATGAGCCTCAAAACTCCATAAATGTATGCCAGATTTCCGACATTACCCTAACTCCGATAGATTTCGAAAAAGCCATTGACAACATGCCTATGCACTCAGCCCCGGGCCCAGACTCGTGGAACTCTGTTTTCATTAAAAACTGCAAGAAACCCCTCTCGCGTGCCCTAAGTACACTATGGAGGAGGAGCTTGGACATGGGTGAAATTCCACAGTCACTTAAAACAACGGATATAGCCCCACTCCATAAAGGTGGCAGCAAAGCATTAGCTAAGAACTATAGACCAATAGCTCTGACGTCCCACTTCATAAAAATCTTTGAAAGAGTGCTAAGAAGCAGGATTGCAAATCACCTGGATTCCCAAAATCTGCACAATCCAGGGCAACATGGGTTCAGGGCAGGTCGCTCCTGCCTCTCACAACTACTGGATCACTATGACATGGCCTTGGATGCACTGGAAGAAAATCAGAATGCAGATGTAATATACACAGACTTTGCAAAAGCATTTGACAAATGCGATCATGGCGTAATAGCCCATAAAATACGTGCTAAAGGAATAACTGGGAAAGTGGGGAGATGGATCTTCAACTTCCTAACAAATCGAACACAAAGAGTAGTGGTCAACAGAGATAAATCGGAGGCTGCCATAGTGAAGAGCTCTGTTCCACAAGGCACAGTACTCGCCCCCATCTTATTCCTTATCCTCATATCAGACATAAACAGAGATATACACCACAGCACCGTATCATCCTTTGCGGATGATACTAGGATCTGCATGAGGCTGTCATCTGCTGAGGACGCTGTTAACCTCCAAGAAGATATAAACAAAGTTTTCCAGTGGGCAACGGTAAACAATATGATGTTCAATGAGGACAAATTCCAACTACTCCGTTATGGAAAACTGGAGGAGATAATAACTAGAACAGAGTATACTACTGACTCCGGCCACACAATAGAGCGGAAAAATAATGTAAGGGACCTGGGAGTAGTAATGTCTGAGGATCTCACTTTCAAGGATCACAACAGTGCCACGATCGCACGTGCAAAGAAAATGATAGGATGGATAATGAGAACTTTCAAAACGAGAGATGCCAAGCCCATGATGATCCTTTTCAAATCACTTGTTCTCTCTAGGCTGGAATACTGCTGTACATTAACATCTCCATTCAAAGCAGGTGAAATCGCAGATCTAGAGAGTGTACAGAGATCCTTTACTGCACGTATAAGTTCTGTCAAGCACCTTAACTACTGGGAACGCTTGGAAGCACTTGACTTGTACTCGTTGGAACGCAGGAGGGAGAGATATATCATAATCTACACTTGGAAAATCTTGGAAGGAATGGTCCCAAATCTGCACACAGAAATCACTCCCTACGAAAGTAAAAGACTGGGCAGGCGATGCAAAATGCCCACAATAAAAAGTAGGGGCGCCATTGGTACACTAAGAGAAAACACCATAAGTGTCCGGGGCCCAAAACTGTTCAACAGCCTCCCATCAAGCATTAGGGGAATTGCCAATAAACCCCTGGCTGCCTTCAAGAGAGAGCTGGACAGATACCTAAAGTCGGTGCCGGATCAGCCGGGCTGTGGCTCGTACGTCGGACTGCGTGCGGCCAGCAGTAACGGCCTAGTTGATCAGGCCCTGATCCATCGGGAGGCCTGGTCATGGACCGGGCCGCGGGGGCGTTGATCCCCGGAATAACCTCCAGGTAACCTCTGCACTGAGGTACTGCACTGGAGATGGCAATTGCAAGGTTGACAAGTCATGATCATTGGAAGTATTTGGTGAAGGTCTTGGAGTTGTTCTTATGCTGCTGCATCTAAACTTTTGTCCTTCGGATCTTGCAGTGACAGAGATTTCAATCTTGAATATCTTCAGTGGCATGCATTTGGTTTTTAGTGACTGACAATCATGGCAGTAAAGAAGTCATGCATTCACAACAGCAAGATCAAGAACATAAGCAAACAGCCGCATGTACCAACGTTCGGATGTCATTGGTGTTTTGTACATATGCACTAACATTATTTTTGTCAATATCTCCCATGTGTGCATTATAGTTCTTGATGACCGCAGGGCACTAGAATTGGTCTTTGTTCTTGGATTCCTTGTTATATCTATCAATAAGAGTCAGAGGATGAATCCCCACATCATTTGTCACTAAAGTGACAGCTTTGTTGTCCTTCCACCTAACAACAAGGATACCATCATTGGTTTTGAAGTCAAAAGTGCTCCTGGGCACTATGTTCTTTTCCATTTGTTTGACAGGCATCATTTCTGGCTTACCACATCTATTTTCATGTACTGTTCCAGTGTATCTGCAGTTATACTTTTTGCTAAGTAACTTGACCAAAGTTAGACTTGAAAAGAAAGTGTCAGTATAGATTTCTGATGTCTTGCTTTTGTTGAGAGTTGTTGCAAGTAAAGAACAATCTTTGAACTTACTGGTAATTTAGGTTCTTCATGTGGCAGCTTTATGGGATGGTTGTCAAAAGTTGTAATAAAGTTGGTAGAATTACCGACAATATGTAAAGTAAAAGGACACAAGTGCAACTAATGTGACATTTATTGTGGCAACGTTTCGCTCTCCAGGAGAGCGAAACGTTGCCACAATAAATGTCACATTAGTTGCACTTGTGTCCTTTTACTTTACATATTGTCAAAAGTTGTTTTGCCTTCATACATTATGATATCATGTATGATTCCATCTTCACTGGCACGACAAAATAGTTTGAAACCCCACTTGCCTGGTTTGGTTTTGATGTACTGCCTTACGTTTCCAGCGGTTTTATCCTTGAAACCAACCATAACTTCATCAATAGACTGCTTGGGTGTATCTGGAACTTTCAAGCAAGCAGTAGTTAGTGCAGTGTAAAGAGACCTTATTTTGTGGAATCTGTCATTATCCTTTTGGGTGTTATCATTGATATAAACTTCTGTAACCTGGGGTACCTTAGTTGCACTTGCCCAATAGTCATCTATGGATGGGTATAGACAAATACCCATAAACAACAGAATACCTATGAACTTCATTATTTCTTCAGAATCAGTTACAAAAGTAGTATCTTTGTTTCTTTTGTTTGGCATACAAATTTGTTTGATATGTGATGTTGTCTATCATATTTTGAGTAAAAAAATTGATAAAATAATCAAATGAACAGCTAATTTCAAGAGGCTTATCATGTTGATATACAGTCAAAGGGTCATTTTGGATGTCTTTCTTTTTCCAGTCTGTCTGAGCTTGAACAGCTTGAAGAGTAAGTTCATCACGAAGATCTTCTTCACCAGGGTACTCCTCGATCTTTTTCTGGGCCAATTTAGGCTTTTTGGATGGCCTACCTTCCTCCTCATCATCATTTGACATCTCTGCATCTGGTGGCAAGTATTGATCACCACTGTCAAGCAAATCCAGGTCATCTGCCTCTTGATCTGAGTCACTTTCCTCCAAAATGCAGACATATTTGGACTTCTCTTTGGAGGCTTCACCATAAAACAATTTCTCATTGATCTGGAAGGACAATTAGAATGTTCTGTACACACCCAAACCACTACCAAATTCATATATGCATTAGAAAAATTATTATAAATATTTATTTACTGAAATTGCTAATTTGAACTTTATGGTGGGGCTGTATATTTTCAGGCCTTTTTCCCTGCACTTTTTTCAATTGCATGGTGCAGTCATATCATGCTTCACACACAATTTACTTATATATCCAAATATGCCTAAACTATTCATTTACACACTGGACACATAAATCAGTGCTTACCGATATTGCAAAGGGTAAAATCTAAGAGTATATGAGTGTAACTCGAGGAAAACTGCTCTGGACGACACCAATGAGAAGCGAGCAGACACCATCACCACTTAGCTGGAGCGACTCACAGAAGGCTTGTGATTGGTCCAAACTAGAAAACGGGAGCCCAGATAAGCAGTGGGAGTGGGATGACCTGCACAAAAAAACATGCTTTCATGCCTGTATATATACAGGCATGCCCGGTAAAGGGGTACTATTAGCTAGGATCCTCGCAAGAAGGCATTCTTGAACTAATACTCTAGGGTGGTAATCTAGGATTCTAGGTCATCACAGGATGTTCTGAAATAATTTATTTAGAGTTGCTAATAATCTAGGGTGGAGCTAAGATGATGTTCCTTGTTGAGTGATAGATGGTAGGGTGGAAGATGTGTCATGTGTGGCACTCTGCCAAGGAAGAGAATGAGGACAGGAGAGGCTCTTCAAGGCTCTAGTTGTAAGCAAATGGTCTCTCGGTATCAGCAAGCTGTGAATGAGGATAATTCATCCAAGAGGCCACAAGCAGTCTCTTCAGGACTGAAGAAGTCGTTTCTTCTAATAAATATTCTGAACTGTACATAAATTACTTTATCCACAGTCTGCCAGTATTGCCATATTATTTACAACTTATAGTTGTAAATAATATGGCGATACAACTTGATATTTACAACTTAGTTGAAAATATCAAGCTGAATAAATATCGTGAGGAAAACCACACGAATTCCACTGACAACTGCATGTCAAAGTTATCTTATTCATAACTTTGATATAACTTAGATATAAATCCAGATTTGCTCCTGTTAATTGGGGCCTAGTTCCTAGGCCTTTTGCGTATTCATATGCTCTTACGCTACCGTCCACAGGATGGATAGAGGGTGCAATATAAACTAGCCACTTCGATGACAATATCTCAATCTATAATAACACCGATGGCAATAAGACACACTGTATTCACTGGGTTATCATAGGTTAAATATGCAAGTAAACGAATTTTATACAATGCCGACAAAATGAAGATTTGGACACATGTGCAACATCTGGGAATCTTTTTTTTTTAGACGGTTCGCCATCCAGTGGTTTTTAATCAATACAAAACAAGGACATAACGTGAAGAATGTAGAACTATATACAAAAGATGAGGTAATCAGTCCCTCAGCCTTGGAGCAAGTGAAGAGCACCGTAGTCTTGAGGAATCTGAAGCACAGGCAGGAAGATTCCTCAAGATTATATCCTTGTATTGTATTGATAAAACCACTGGGTGGAAACGTATACAAATTAAAGATACCCAGATGTTACACATGTGTCTAATTCGTCATCTTGACGGTTTTGTATACCACTGATATACAACATGGATGATAATGGCTGGGTGTAACGATAAACTGGCTGACATGGACCAGTAGGCCTACCTTCATCCTTGTGCTCACACGCCTGGAGACCAGTTGATAGGTTACACTAGACACATGTTTTGCCACGATAGTGTGTGTGTGTGTGTGTGTGTGTGTGTGTGTGTGTGTGTGTGTGTGTGTGTGTGTGTGTGTGTGTGTGTGTGAGAAAGATAGGGGAGGGAGAGAGAGAGAGTAGTGAGGGAAGTGGGTGTCTGGAGATGGATTGCTGGGGGAGTGACAAGGAGAGGTCTGAGAGCCCACATACACCTGCTCCTCGTCACGGACAAGGGTGCCAAAGGTACTTTGCGGTTAGGCCCTTCACTCCCACCCCTCCATCCAGCCTCCTCTCTATCTCAACACTCCATCA
>NC_091348.1:15887111-15909611 GCF_038502225.1 Cherax quadricarinatus
CACTCTTCCACATATCAAGCCACTTTTCCACCCCTCCCCCACTCTTCCACATATCAAGCCACTTTTCCACCCCTCCCCCCACTCTTCCACATATCAAGCCACTTTTCCACCCCTCCCCCCCATTCTTCCACATATCAAGCCACTTTTCCCCCCCTCCCCCCACTCTTCCACATATCAAGCCACTTTTCCACCCTTCCCCACTCTTCCACATATCAAGCCCTTTTCCACTTTTCCACCCCTCCCCACTCTTCCACATATCAAGCCACTTTTCCACCCCTCCCCCACTCTTCCACATATCAAGCCACTTTTCCACCCCTCCCCCACTCTTCCACATCATGCCACTTTTCCCCCTCCCCACTCTTCCACATATCAAGCCACTTTTCCACCCTCCCCCACTCTTCCACATATCAAGCCTTTTCACCCCTCCCCCACTCCCCCTCTTCCACATATCAAGCCACTTTTCCACCCTCCCCTACTCTTCCATATCAAGCCACTTTTCCATCCCCTCCCCCTTCCACATATCAAGCCACTTTTTCCACCCTTCCCCCACTCTTCCACATATCAAGCCACTTTTCCACCCCTCCCCACTCTTCCACATATCAAGCCTCTTTTCCACCCCTCCCCACTCTTCCACATATCAAGCCACTTTTCCACCCCTCCCCCACTCCTTCCACATATCAAGCCACTTTTCCACCCTCCCCATTCTTCCACATATCAAGCCACTTTTCCACCCTTCCCCCACTCTTCCACATATCAAGCCACTTTTCCACCCCTTCCCCACTCTTCCACATATCAAGCCACTTTTCCACCCTCCCCACTCTTCCACATATCAAGCCACTTTTCCACCCCTCCCCCACTCTTCCACATATCAAGCCACTTTCCCCCTCCCCCACTCTTCCACATATCAAGCCACTTTTCCACCCCTCCCCACTCTTCCACATATCAAGCCACTTTTCAACCCCTCCCCCACTCTTCCACATATCAAGCCACTTTTCCACCCTCCCCACTCTTCCACATATCAAGCCACTTTTCCACCCCTCCCCTACTCTTCCACATATCAAGCCACTTTTCCACCCCCTCCCCTCCCCCACTCTTCCACATATCAAGCCACTTTTCCACCCCTCCCCCACTCGTCCACATATCAAGCCACATTTCCACCCCTCCCCACTGTTCCACATATCAAGCCACTTTTCCACCCCTCCCCACTCTTCCACATATCAAGCCACTTTTCCACCCCTCCCCCACTCTTCCACATATCAAGCCACTTTTCCACCCCTCCCCACTCTTCCACATATCAAGCCACTTTTCCACCCCTCCCCCACTCTTCCACATATCAAGCCAATTTTCCACCCCTCCCCACTCTTCCACATATCAAGCCACTTTCCACCCCTCCCCCCACTCTTCCACAAATCAAGCCACTTTTCCACCCCTCCCCACTCTTCCACATATCAATTTCCACTTTTCCACCCCTCCCCCTCTTCCACATATCAAGCCACTTTTCCACCCTTCCCTACTCTTCCATATATCAAGCCACTTTTCCACCTCTCCCCTCCCCACTCTTCCACATATCAAGCCATTTTCCACCCCTCCCCATCCCCCACTTCCACATATCAAGCCACTTTTCCACCCCTCCCCACTCTTCATATCAAGTTATCTTTTCCACCCCTCCCCCACTCTTCCACATCAATCACTCCCTTTTCCACCCCTCCCCCACTCTTCCACATCAAGCCTCTTTTCCACCCCTCCCCACCCTCCCCACTCTTCCACATATCAAGCCACTTTTCCACCTCCCCCCACTCTTCCACATATCAAGCCACTTTTCCACCCCTCCCCACTCTTCCACATATCAAGCCACTTTTCCACCCCCTCCCCCACTCTTCCACATATCAAGCCACTTTTCCACCCCTCCCCATTCTTCCACATATCAAGCCACTTTTCCACCCCTCCCCCACTCTTCCTAAATCAAAGAAGCCACTTTTTCCACCCTTCCCCACTCTTCCACATATCAAGCCACTTTTCCACCCCTCCCCACTCTTCCACGTATCAAGCCACTTTTCCACCCTTCCCCCTACTCTTCCACATATCAAGCCACTTTTCCACCCCTCTCCCCCCACTCTTCCACATATCAAGCCACTTTTCCACCCCTCCCCCCACTCTTCCACATATCAAGCCACTTTTCCACCCCTCCCCTCCCCTCTTCCACATATCAAGCCACTTTTCCACCCCTCCCCACTCACACATCAAGCCACTTTTCCACCCCTCCCCACTCTTCCACATATCAAGGCACTTTCCACCCCTCCCCACTCTTCCACATATCAAGCCACTTTTCCACCCCTCCCCCACTCTTCCACATATCAAGCCCACTTTTCCACCCCTCCCCCACTCTTCCACATATCAAGCCACTTTTCCACCCCTCCCCCACTCTTCCCACATATCAAGCCACTTTTCCACCCCTCCCCCACTCTTACACATCAAGCCACTTTTCCACCCCTCCCCCACTCTTCCACACATCAAGCCATTTTCCCCTTTTCCCCACCCCTCCCCCACTTCTTCACATCAAACCACTTTTCCACCCTCCACCCACTCTTCCACATATCAAGCCACTTTTCCACCCCTCCCCACTCTTCCACACATCAAGCCACTTTTCCACCCTCCCCACTCTTCCACATATCAAGCCACTTTTCCACCCCTCCCCACTCTTCACATATCAAGCCACTTTTCCACCCCTCCCCCACTCCCCCTTCTTCCACATATCAATCCACTTTTCCACCCCTCCCCCCACTCTTCCACATATCAAGCCACTTTTCCACCCCTCCCCCCACTCTTCCACATTTCAAGCCACTTTTCCACCCCTCCCCCCACTCTTCCACACTTCTCTAACTACATATAAACATCATCATAACATTTGCTTACCGCGTTAAAAGTTAAAAACCAGATTAATTCTGGTTACCACGAAGAGCAGGTAAACATTTTGAATATTTGAGCTCGGGAGGACACGAGAGAGAGAGAGAGAGAGAGAGAGAGAGAGAGAGAGAGAGAGAGAGAGAGAGAGAGAGAGAGAGAGAGAGAGAGAGAGAGAGAGAGAGAGATATTGTTGAGAAGATGTGCAGACCAGCTACCAGCACCTCTAACTCGCATCTTTCAGCACTGCCTAGTACAGTGTAAATGACCCTCTCTGTGGAAAGAGGCAAATGTAGTCCCTGTTCACAAAAAGAAGAGCAGAGCAGAAATCAGCAACTACAGACCAGTGTCACTCCTGTCAATCACTGGTAAGATCCTTGAGACAATAATCTCAAGACAAATGACAGAGTTTTTTGACTACCACTCACTACTTTGTGATTGCCAATATGGCTTCAGGAAAGGTTACTCTGGTGCTGATCTGTTGTTAAACCTCTCCACTAAGTGGCACCAGTCACTGGATGAATCCAAAGTCAGCTGTGTGGTAGCATTGGACATTGCTGGCGCTTTCGACCGGGTGTGGCACCAGGGCCTCTTAGCAAAACTTCAAGCACTGGGAATTGCAGGCTCTACGCTATGTCTCCTCAGTGATTACCTTTATGGTAGATCTCTAAGTGTAGTTCTCAATGGAACGGAATCAGCAAGACATCCTATTGGGGGAAGTGTTCCACAAGGTAGCGTGCTGGGTCCATTGTTATGGAATGCCTACTTCAACGACCTTCTTCATCTCATCCCAGAATCACATGCATATGCAGACGACTGTACACTGACATTCACTTATCCAAGAGAAGAAATGCCAGCTGCTCTAAGCTACATCAATCACCAGCTGAGAGCTATATCAGCTTGGGGAAATAGATGGCAAGTAACATTTGCACCTGAGAAAACGCAAATGATGATCGTCTCTAGGCACCATGATGGTAATGCTGGTGCAGTAGTAAGGATGAATGGGAGAGTGTTGGCACCTGTAGAAGAAGTTGATATCCTTGGGGTGAAATTTGACTCCAAACTAACCATGAAGAACCATGTTGTGAATCTTGCAAACAAGGCAGTCAGGAAGCTTACAGCACTTCGCCGTATCTCGCATCTGCTTGACAGTAGGGGTTGCAAGATCCTGTACGAGGCGCAAGTACGCTCACACCTTGAGTATGCTCCACTTTCTTGGTTTGCCTGCCCCCCCTCTCATCTGCGACTGCTTGACAGAGTAGAGAACAGAGCAAGACGTCTCATCTCTCGCCTGGACCCATCCTGGATAGATCTGTCATTTCAGCAGAGCCTTCAACATAGGAGGGATGTGGGTGGCCTTACTGTATGTGGCAAGGCCAATACTGTCAAAATACCACACTTGGATCCACTTCGAGGACAGCGTGAAGCAAGCTTCTATGCCACAAGACGGGCAGAAAGCAGCAACTTCACTCTGGCTGTACCCTTCTCCAGAACATCACTCCATCTGAGATCATATATACCCAGGATGACTCGAGTATGGAACACATTCGTACAGCATAATGATGTCAACGAGATAAAGTCAGTTGATCAAATGAAAATGCTGGCCCACAGATGGCTCCAACTTCATCCTGTTCCCTACTTGTATGTCTCATAACAATAAAAATGCTTTCAAAGGAGCTGATGTAGGTAACAGCTCTTAGCTTGCCAATTAAAGAGGGAATCCTTAACCTGAAATAGCTTGTCAATAAAGCAGGATCCTTTAACCTTGTCAAACCCTGCTGTAGAGAGAGAGAGAGAGAGAGAGAGAGAGAGAGAGAGAGAGAGAGAGAGAGAGAGAGAGAGAGAGAGAGAGAGAGAGAGAGAGAGAGAGAGAGAGAGAGAGAGAGAGAGAGAGAGAGAAAAAAAAGAGAGAGAATAATTTGATTAAACTGAAATTTGATCTTTTGCCGCCATAGTTGCTAGTTTATTGTGCACCCCATATCCATCCTGTGGAGGGTAGTGCAAGAACATACGGATACACAAAAGGCCTAGGAACTAGGCCCCAAAAGGGTTAACAGAAGTAGATCTAGATATATACCTGGAGTATACCTGGAGAGGGTATC
This sequence comes from Cherax quadricarinatus, assembly GCF_038502225.1. Taxonomy (NCBI): domain Eukaryota; kingdom Metazoa; phylum Arthropoda; class Malacostraca; order Decapoda; family Parastacidae; genus Cherax; species Cherax quadricarinatus. The sequence goes on from NC_091348.1 coordinate 15,892,115, forward strand.
GGGGGTCAGCGCCCCCACGGCCCGGTCTGAGACCAGGCCTCATGGTGGATCAGGGTCTGATCAACCAGGCTGTTACTGATGGTCGCACGCAAACTGACGTACGAACGACAGCCCGAGTTGTGTAATTGATGTTGTATACCTTGATACAGTTTTAATTTTTTTAAGTTTTCCATATCTGAGTAGTTGAAATTTCTCTTCATTGAACTTCATATTGTTTTGAGTGGCCCATTTGAAGATTTGGTTGATGTCCGCTTGGAGTCTTGCGGTGTCTTCGATGGAGGACAATGTCATGGCAATTCGGGTGTCATCCGCAAAGGAAGACACGGAGTTATGGCTTACATCTCTGTCTATGTCAGATATGAGGATAAGGAATAGGATGGGAGACAGTACTGTGCCTTGTGGAAGAGAGCTTTTCACCGTAGCTGCCTCCGACTTTAATCTGTTTACTATTACTCTGTGTGTTCTACTTGTTAGGAAGTTATAGATCCATCTACCAACTTTTCCTGTTATTCCTCTATCATGCATTCCGTGTGCTATTACATCATGGTCACACTTGTTGAAGGCTTTTGCAAAGTCTGGGTATACTACATCTGAACTACTTTTATCCTCTACAGCATCCAGAACCTGTCATAGTGGTCCAGCAGCTGGTACAGGCAGGAGCGACCTGTTCTAAATCCGTGTTGCCCTGAGTTGTGTAATTGATGGGTATCTAGGTGGTTGGTGATCTTGCTCTTAGAACCCTTTCAAAGATTTTTATATGGGATGTTAGTGCTATCGGTCTGTAGTTCTTTGCAAATGCTTTACTGCCACCTTTGTAGAGTGGGGCTATGTCTGTTGTTTTTAGTGAGTGTGGGATGACCCCTGTGTCCATGCTCCCTCTCCACAGAATGCTGAAGACACGTGACAGGGGCTTCTTGCAGTTCTTGATGAACACTGAGTTCCATGAGTCTGGGCCTGGGACAGAGTATATGGGCATTTCACTTATTCCCTTTTCAAAGTCTTGTGGTGTTAGGATAATATCAGAGATTTTTTAGATGACTTAGTATATCTGAAACCTCTGAGGGTATTCACTTCAAATTCAATTATTTGCCATGCTAATAACGCTAAAGTTAATTTACGACATTGAGGCTGACTCTTTATCTCTGATCTTAAATCATCATTGACGGCATATTAAGATATTATATATATATATATATATATATATATATATATATATATATATATATATATATATATATATATATATATGTATATATATATATATATATATGTATATATATATATATATATATATATATATATATATATATATATATATATATATATATATATATATATATATATATCAAGCACTGCGTGAAATTCTAAAAATATATATGATAACTGGATCAACTCAAGAAACAACAAACTTGAGATCAATATCCGACCATTCCTCAAGCAGTGCCTGTCACTTGATCTCTCTCTCAAGTGCTCCTCCAACCCTCAATTGTCTTTTACTAGCTCTCAAGGGCTGACCCCTCACATACCTCTCACTTAAGGGTTACCTCCAGTCACCTCACACTCGAGGACTAACTCACCGTCTGAGGGATACGCACAGACGGGTATCCATAAGCATCTCAACACAAGGACCTACCCCCCTCACTTCACCCCACACCTCACTTCACCCCTCACCGCACCCCTCACCTCACCCATCACCTCACACCTCACCTCACCCATCACCTCACCCATCACCTCACCCATCACCTCACCCATCACCTCACACCTCACCTCACCCTCAAGATACTTTTCGTTATGTAAACAAAAACATTGGGCTTTAACCTGCCCAAACACCTCGACCAGATATCAGTGTACCAGATATTAGTGTACCAGGTATCAGTGTACCAGGTATTAGTGTACCAGGTATAAGTGTACCAGGTATTAGTGTACCAGATATTAGTGTACCAGGTATTAGTGCACCAGGTATAAGTGTACCAGGTATTAGTGTACCAGATATTAGTGTACCAGGTATCAGTGTACCAGGAAAGTGTACCAGGTATTAGTGTACCAGGTATTAATGTACCAGGTATCAGTGTACCAGGTATTAGTGTACCAGGTATTAGTGTACCAGGTATCAGTGTACCAGGTAATAGTGTACCAGGTATCAGTGTACCAAGTATTAATGTACCAGGTATCAGTGCACCAGGTAATAGTGTACCAGGTATCAGTGTACCAGGTATTAGTGTACCAGATATCAGTGTACCAGGTAATAGTGTACCAGATATCAATGTACCAGGTATTAGTAAACCAGGTATCAGTGCACCAAGTAATAGTGTACCAGGTATCAGTGTACCAGGTATTAGTGCACCAGATATCAGTGTACCAGGTATTAGTGTAACAGGTATTAGTGCACCAGATATCAGTGTACCAGGTAACAGTGTACCAGGCATTACTGTACCAGATATCAGTGTACCAAGTATTAGTGTACCAGGTATTAGTGTACCACTATTAGTGTACCAGATGCTATTGTACCAGGTGTTAGTGTACCAGATATCAGCGTACCAGGTATTAGTGCACCAGATATCAGTGTACAAGGTATTAGTGTACCAGATATCAATGTACCAGGTATTAGTGTACCAGATATCAGCGTACCAGGTGATAGTGTACCAGGTATCAGTGTAACAGGTATTAGTGTACCAGGTATTAGTGTAGCAGATATCAGTGTACCAGGTATTAGTGTGCCAGGTATTAGTGTACCAGATATCAGTATGCCAGGTATTAGTGTACCAGATATCAGTGTAACAGGTATTAGTGTACCAGGTATTAGTGTAGCAGATATCAGTGTACCAGTTATTAGTGTACCAGGTATTAGTATACCAAATATCAGCGTACAAGGTATTAGTGTACCAGATATCAGTGTACAAGGTATTAGTGTACCAGATATCAATGTACCAGGTATTAGTGTACCATATATCAGTTTACAAGGTATTAGTGTACAAGATATCAATGTACCAGGTATTAGTGTACCAGATATCAGCGTACCAGGTGATAGTGTACCAGGTATCAGTGTAACAGGTATTAGTGTACCAGGTATTAGTGTACCAGGTATTAGTGTAGCAGATATCAGTGTACCAGGTATTAGTGTACCAGGTATTAGTATACCAGATATCAGTGTACCAGGTATTAGTGTACCAGACATAAGTGTACCAGATAATAGTGTACCAGGTATTAGTGTACCAGGTATTAGTGTACCAGATATCACCGTAAGAGGTAATAGTGTACCAGATATCAGTGTACCAGGTGTTAGTGTACCAGATATCAGTGTACCAGGTATTAGTGTACCAGATATCAGTGTACAAGGTATTAGTGTACCAGATATCAATGTACCAGGTATTAGTGTACCAGATATCAGCGTACCAGGTGATAGTGTACCAGGTATCAGTGTAACAGGTATTAGTATACCAGGTATTAGTGTAGCAGATATCAGTGTACCAGGTATTAGTGTGCCAGGTATTAGTGTACCAGATATCAGTGTAACAGGTATTAGTGTACCAGGTATTAGTGTAGCAGATATCAGTGTACCAGTTATTAGTGTACCAGGTATTAGTATACCAGATATCAGCGTACAAGGTATTAGTGTACCAGATATCAGTGTACAAGGTATTAGTGTACCAGATATCAATGTACCAGGTATTAGTGTACCAGATATCAGTGTACAAGGTATTAGTGTACAAGATATCAATGTACCAGGTATTAGTGTACCAGATATCAGCGTACCAGGTGATAGTGTACCAGGTATCAGTGCAACAGGTATTAGTGTACCAGGTATTAGTGTAGCAGATATCAGTGTACCAGATATTAGTGTACCAGGTATTAGTATACCAGATATCAGTGTACCAGCTATTAGTGTACCAGACATCAGTGTACCAGCTATTAGTGTACCAGACATCAGTGTACCAGATAATAGTGTACCAGATATCAATGTACCATGTATTAGTGTACCAGGTATTAGTGTACCAGATATCACCGTAAGAGGTAATAGTGTACCAGATATCAGTGTACCAGGTATTAGTGTACCAGATATCTGTGTACCAGGTATTAGTGTACCAGATATTAGTGAATCAGGTAATAGTGTACCAGGTATCAGTGTACCAGGTATTAGTGTACCAGATATTAGTGTACCAGGTATTAATGTACCAGGTATTAGTGTATTAGGTATCAGTGTGCTAGGTATTAGCGTACTACGTATCAGTGTAGTAAATATCAGCATACTAGTATCAGTGTACTAGGTATCAATGTACCAGTTATCAGTGTACTAGGTATCAGTGTACTAGGTATCAGTGTACCAGGTATCAAGTGCGCCCGACGATGCTCATCGACAAACTCTTTTCCCTCTTCCATTTCTCGTTCACTCCACCTTACTCTCCTTCCATCACTAGCATCACCTATCGCTTCTCCTCTGGCTTTCTCGTCTCACTTTCTCCTCTCAATCTCATTCACACTCTTTTAATCCTCTCACTGTCCCCTTTCACTTTTCCATATAGCTTGTGATACCTGACTACCTGTAGTGTACCTGGGGTCACTTCCCGGGTCACCGCCCCCGCGGCCCGGTCCCTGACCAAGTCTCCTGGTTGCTGACCTGATCGATCAACCTGTTAGTGCCTTCCGTCACCAGTCCAGCGAATGCACCATATCCCGGCTGATCAAGAACTGCTTAAGGAATCTGTCGATACCAGGCATAGCAAGCAAAGATCCGGCTGTATCCCACCGAGGCAGGGTGGTCCAGAAAGAAAAACGTAAGTTTCTCTTTTCAACTCTAGTAATGTATACAGGAGAAGGGGTTACTAGCCTCTTGCTCCCGGCATTTTAGTCGCCTCTTACAACGCGCATGACTTTCGGAGGGAGAATTCTGTTCCACTCACCCATGGAGATAAGATGAAATAAACAAGAACAAGAACTACTACGAAAACAGAAAAAAACCCAGAGGGGTGTGTATATATATGTTTGTGCATGCATGTGTAGTGTGACCTAAGTGTAAGTAGAAGTAGCAAGACGTACCTGAAATCTTGCATGTTTATGAGACAGACAAAAGGACACCAGCAATCCTATCATCATGTAAAACAGTCACAGGTTTCCGTTTTACACTCACTTGGCAGGACAGTAGTACCTCCCTGGGTGGTTGCTGTCTACCAACCTACTACCAAAAAGATAAGAGAATTGTGTGTGTGTGTGTGTGTATATATATACATATATATATATATATATATATATATATATATATATATATATATATATATATATATCTATATATATATATATATATATATATGTATATATATATATATATATATATATATATATATATATATATATATATATATATATATATATATATATATATATATGTCGTGCCGAATAGGCAGAACTTGCCATCTTGGCATAAATAGCAACGCTCATCTTGCCATATAGGACAAATGAAAATTTCGCCAAAATCATTCTGAACTTAAAAAAAATATATATATTTGATTGTGTTTGTTTAGTACTAAGTTACTGTAAACGTATTTAAAATATATTTAGTTGGGTTAGGCTAAAATAAATTGCACTTGTTATAATAAGGTTAGGTAAGTTTTCTAAGATTCCTTTGGTGCAAAATTATAAATTTTTACATTAACATTAATAAAAAATATATATCTTAAACGTATAAGAGAAAATTTCAGAAAGGACTTAATTTTAAATGAGTTCTTGCTAATTGATCAGTTTTACATATTCGGCACGATATATATATATATATATATATATATATATATATATATATATATATATATATATATATATATATATATATATATATATATATATATATATATATATATTGTAGCCTAGTTCCTAGGCCTTTTGTGTAGCCATATTGTCTCGCGCTACCGTCCACAGGATGAATATGGGGTGCACAATAAACTAGCCACTTCGGCGGCAAAATCTAAAGTCTTACTTCGTTACACTAACGACTGGTCCTACTGACTACAATACGAAACACAACCTTGTTCCATGCATAATTGAAGAAATTCGACCCCCTCCCCCTAATTAAGGAACAACGAAATACACCTGAACAATTCCTACCCTACCCTAGAGTAGCGTCCATACTCTTTAACTCCAAGAAGGAGGGAGTTGAGGGTACCCCTCGACGCCAGGAATGGCCTAAGGGGCTCTCGATCCAAAGAATTTGAGCTTACCTCCGGGTTTGGCACTTTCCCCATGGATAGTAATAGTGGGATCACAGACTACTGTAGTAGTCTCTGATGATAATTGAACATTTGTTAATGTTAACGCTGATGTGAAAATGTTAACAGCGATGTGATAATGTTTAACACCGCGTGCAGACGCTTGACACATCTCTCACGGAGAAATAATTGGGTAATTTAGGATAATTAAGCTAAGTGTTCTCGGTGGGATTAAGAGCTGCTTACTGGGAGACGGAGTGTGAGAGCCTTGTGTGGGATAAGCAGACAGGCAGGCAGGCAGGCAGGCAGGCAGGCAGGCAGGCAGGCAGGCAGGCAGGCAGGCAGGCAGGTAGGCAGGCAGGCAGGTAGGCAGGCAGGCAGGCAGGCAGGCAGGTAGGAAGGCAGGCAGGCAGGCAGACAGGCAGGCAGGCAGGCAGGTAGGCAGGCAGGCAGGTAGGCAGGCAGGCAGGCAGGCAGGCAGGCAGGCAGGCAGGCAGGCAGGCAGGTAGGCAGGCAGGCAGGTAGGCAGGCAGGCAGGCAGGCAGGCAGGCAGGCAGGCAGGCAGGCAGGCAGGCAGGCAGGCAGGCAGGTAGGCAGGCAGGCAGGTAGGCAGGCAGGCAGGCAGGCAGGCAGGCAGGCAGGCAGGCAGGCAGGTAGGCAGGCAGGCAGGCAGGCAGACAGGCAGGCAGGGGCAGGCAGGCAGGCAGGTAGGCAGGCAGGGGCAGGCAGGGGCAGGCAGGCAGGCAGGCAGGCAGGCAGGGGCAGGCAGGCAGGCAGGTAGGCAGGCAGGCAGGTAGGCAGGCAGGCAGGCAGGCAGGCAGGGGCAGGCAGGCAGGCAGGCAGGCAGGCAGGCAGGCAGGCAGGCAGGCAGGGGCAGGCAGGGGCAGGTAGGGGCAGGCCGGCAAGCAGGCAGGCAGGCAAGCAGGCAGGCAGGCAGGCAGGCAAGCAGGCAGGCAGGCAGGCAGGCAGGTAAGCAGGCAGGCAAGCAGGCAGGCAGGCAGGCAGACAGGCAGGCAGGCAGGCAGGCAGGCAGGCAGGCAGGCAGGCAGGCAGGCAGGCAGGCAGGCGTCTGGGCAGGTATGTATATATATATGTATATATATATATATATATATATATATATATATATATATATATATATATATATATATATATATATATATATATATATATATACATACAGAAAACAGTGTGATATACAGTAATAACATGTGTTAACGAATGCTGTAATAACTTTTATTATGTGACACTAGGCCTCTTAATTGGTCATTGTATGTGTGTGTGTCTCACCACCTTGGGAAGCCGGCCTTTTTATTTGCTAGTTAAACAACTTAATGTATACAATAAGCGTAAATGAGAAAAAAAGGCTTGAAGGCATCTCTCTCTCTCCAGGCTGACAACCTGGCAGGATCTAAAGGTCTTCTGGCTGACAACGACACAAGACCAGTAGGTCTCCCTCCTGAAAACGACACAAGACCAGACGGTCTCCCTCCTGACAACGACATAAGACCAGTAGGTCTCCCTCCTGACAACGACACAAGACCAGTAGGTCTCCATCCTGCTGACAACGACACAAGACCGGTAGGTCTCCCTCCTGGTTGACAACGACACAAGACCAGTAGGTCTCCCTCCTGCTGACAACGACACAAGACCAGTAGGTCTCCCTCCTTCTGACAACGACACAAGACCAGAAGGTCTCCCTCCTGACAACGACACAAGACCAATAGGTCTCCCTCCTGCTGACAACGACACAAGACCAGTAGGTCTCTCTCCTTCTGACAACGACACAAGGCCAGAAGGTCTCCCTCCTTCTGACAACGACACAAGACCAGTAGGTCTCCCTCCTGCTGACAACGACACAAGACCAGTAGGTCTCCCTCCTTCTGACAACGACACAAGACCAGTAGGTCTCCCTTCTGCTGATAACGACATAAGACCGGTAGGTCTCCCTCCTGGTTGACAACGACACAAGACCAGTAGGTCTCCCTCCTGCTGGCAACGACACAAGACCAGTAGGTCTCCCTCCTGCTGACAACGACACAAGACCAGTAGGTCTCTCTCCTTCTGACAACGACACAAGACCAATAAGTCTCCCTCCTGCTGACAACGACACAAGACCAGTAGGTCTCCCTCCTTCTAACAACGACACAAGACCAGTAGGTCTTCCCCCTGCTGACAACGACAGAAGACCAGTAGGTCTCCCTCCTTGTTGACAACGACACAAGACCAGTAGGTCTCCTTCCTTCTAACAATGACACAAGACCAGTAGGTCTCCCTCCTGCTGACAACGACACAAGACCAGTATGTCTCCTTCTGACAAAGACACAAGACCAGTAGGTCTCCCTCCTTGTTGACAACGACACAAGACCAGTAGGTCTCCCTCCTGCTGACAACGACACAAGACCAGTAGGTCTCCCTCCTTCTGACAACGACACAAGATCAGTAGGTCTCCTCATTCTGACAACGACACAAGACCAGTAGGTCTCCTCATTCTGACAACGACACAAGACTAGTAGGTCTCCCTCCTGCTGACAACGACACAAAACCAGTAGGTCTCCCTCATTCTGACAACGACACAAGACCAGTAGGTCTCCCTCCTGCTGACAACGACACAAGACCAGTAGGTCTCCCTTCTGCTGACAACGACACAAGACCAGTAGGTCTCCCTCATTCTTACAACGACACAAGACCAGTAGGTCTCCCTCCTGCTGACAACGACACAAGGCCAGTAGGTCTCCCTCATTCTTACAACGACACAAGACCAGTAGGTCTCCCTCCTGCTGACAACGACGCAAGACCAGTAGGTCTCCCTCATTCTTACAACGACACAAGACCAGTAGGTCTCCCTCCTGCTGACAACGACACAAGACCAGTAGGTCTCCCTCCTGGTTGCCAACGACGCAAGACCAGTAGGTCTCCCTCCTGCTGACAACGACACAAGACCAGTAGGTCTCCTCATTCTGACAACGACACAAGACCAGTAGGTCTCCCTCCTGCTGACAACGACACAAGACCAGTAGGTCTCTCTCATTCTGACAACGACACAAGACCAGTAGGTCTCCCTCCTGCTGACAACGACACAAGACCAGTAGGTCTCCCTCCTGCTGACAACGACACAAGACCAGTAGGTCTCCCTCATTCTGACAACGACACAAGGCCAGTAGGTCTCCCTCATTCTTACAACGACACAAGACCAGTAGGTCTCCCTCCTGCTGACAACGACACAAGACCAGTAGGTCTCCCTCATTCTTATAATGACACAAGACCAGTAGGTCTCCCTCATTCTTACAACGACACAAGACCAGTAGGTCTCCCTCATTCTGACAACGGCACAAGACCAGTAGGTCTCCTTCCTGGCTGACAAAAACATAATACCTGGAGTATACCTGGAGAGGGTTTCGGGGGTCAACACCCCCGTGGCCCGGTCCGTGACCAGGCCTTATGGTGGATCAGGGTCTGATCAACCAGGCTGTTACTGTTGGCCGCACGCAACCCGACGTACGAACCACAGCCCGACTGGTCAGGTACCGACATTATAGGACCAACAGGTTTCCCCGCCCCCTAACCAACAACGACGCTTGACCAACAGGTCTCCCTCCTATCCAACAACGACACTAGACCAATAGGTCTCCCTCCTAGTCAGCAACGACACTAAACCAATAGGTCTCCCTTCTAGCCAACAACGACACTAGACAAATAGATCTGCCTCCTAGCTGACAACGACACCAGTTTAACCTTCAAAAACACGTATAGCATCGCCCTCAAATCAGTACATGTCGTCGAATCAGACACATTAATTAACCGCATTTCTGACAACCACAGAAATAATCACCCAGTCTCATCGGAAAGTGGACCTAGGGACCCCTGAGAGTCTTTGGGCGAGAATCCACCGTCAAAGAGCTACGAGGATCGACTTTATGGACTGGTATAGTATAGGATTATTTTCTCCCCCAGAGGGATTCTATTCACCCTGACCCATCGTGAAAATGGCCGTCCCTGTGAGGGCGGCGTAGTTCGTCCTGCCTTTCATCTACTTTTATCTCCTTCCTCCTGGGAAAAGAGACTCATTATTTTTTAACATTAATTCACCAATACGTCCTCCTCCCCGAGTCTCTCAGTGTAAAATTAACAGCCTACTATGATTATTATTATTATAATCAAAAAGAAGCGCTAAGCCACAAGGACTATACAGCAACAGCCTACTATGAGATTCTACTTTAATTCCTACTTCAAGTACTAAGAGGCGTTTTTTTTCCTGTCAAATCACCCAGGAACCAACATTTTGCCAACAGACAAGAAATAAATCTGGACATTTTGATCTCTGCTGTGAGAGCTTCCTCAGCAGAGAATGACACAGTGATGCTCACCAAGAAGTTATAAGAGCCCCGTAGTTTGATCGCTAGCGCACTCGGCTCACACAATGAGGTCCAGGGATCGATCTCCCGGTACGGCTGGAAAATATTAGGATGTGTTTCCATAAGACACCTGCTGTCCCTGTTCACCCATCAGTAAAATGGGTACCTGGGTGTTAGTCGACTGGTGTGGGTCGCATCCTGGGACAAAATTGACCTAATTTGCCCGAAATGCTCTGCATAACAAGTGGCTTTCTATACAGTAATAAGTCACTGACGTCAGTTAGGCCTGTATACCTTGTACATGTACTTGTAGAAATAAATATATATGAAACCAAGGTCAAGTCATTTGATGAAAAATGGTATGTGGTACCGATAAGTTGTTGGAAAAGAACACAGACTACCAATACCGGGATAATTAACTGGAAAAGTTTCGGTGGTGGGAGCTTGGACACTCAGTAAATATATTTGGAGTGACCAATGTGCCAGAGTCGAAACACTTTCAATTAAAAGTCCCAGATAATGAAGCTGAACTTTTCTCCAGGCTGAGGGACTGACCACCTCAAATACTATTTCTCCAAGACTGATGGACTGATTACATCATCTTCATCTCACTACTACACCTGCTGCCTCTGTATTTGACTGAAGAAGTCTACTGTGTAGGCGAAACGTTTCAACAATAAAAGATACCCAACTGTTGCACATGTGCTTTAATCAACATTTCCATATCTTCTGTAAATTTCATACTATTTTCAATATGTTATGGCAGTGTCCGGGGCCCAAGACTATTCAACAGCCTCTCATCATACATAAGGGGAATTACCAATAGACCCCTGGCTGCCGTCGAGAGGAAACTGGACAGACACCTAAAGTCAGTGCGTGAGTACGTTGGATTGCGTGAGGCCAGCAGTAATAGTCTGGTTGATCAGGTCCAGAGTCACCGGGAGGCCGGGTCGGGGACCGGACAGCGGGGGGCGCTGACCCTCCTGAACGACTTCCAGGTAGGTATATTTCTCCCCCGTTTTGACGCCGGCAGCGGCAAATAAAGCGTGGGAATAGCGCCTTCTACTTTTCTATCCCTGTCTCATACACATAAATAACACATGACAATACTTAATAGTCAGTGTGGTCTTGTACAAGTAATTTGTTCTCTCTCTATCCCATGTTCCACTTCAGTATCTGGGTATCTTCACTCGGTATACGAGTGCACTCAGAGAAAAGGGCAGACAGGAAGGAAGGCATAGAGCAAGTATAAAAAGAAAAGGAACAGCAAGGCAGTGAAGAAAGGAAGAAAGGGGAGGAGAGTGAGGAAGGGGAGAATCAGGACACCTTAACTCCCCCCTCCTCCTTCATTATTCCACTCAGGCTGACACCCCCAGTGTATACCTCCCTGCCCTACCCCTCTTAACTGCTATTATTTTGACGCCTCTACGACCTCTTCACCATGAAAAATATTCATGCCCTCGGCCCCGCTGATTACTCTCGTGCACACCACCAGGAATTAACCTTCAGGTGGCTCCTCACAGCCAGATTATCCCTACCTTCCCTTTCTTAGTCTGCCGAAGTTCTGTTAAGTAATCTCGCGAAGTTATTCCCTCAGAGATGGTGCTCGGTGCCGCTGACTCACTCTTCATTTAAATGATTTAAAGAACTGGTATTTTCCTTAACCTTTCACGGATCAAATCTTATTACCTCCTGTTTCAGAGGAGCTACATATGTTCAGCGCTTCTCCACGAGTAATAATAATAGTAATAATAACAACAACAGCAATAGTAATAACAGCAATAATAATAATAATAATAATAATAATAATAATAATAATAATAATAATAACATCAAGGCAAACGCTACAAATGCGTATGAATTTATTGGGTCACTTTAGAACTAGTATGAAGATTCGACGAAATTCTAGGCCTACGTACTGCCTTGCTCTGATTTTTCCAAGTGCTGGAGACAAGCCTAAGTTTTTCGTTCCACTGCTTAAACTTTGTCATCGTGAAGATAACATCACACCTATTTACCTCGTCTTCAAATTCTCACATCTGAGCTTGGGATAACATCACAGAATTTTTTTTCCTGTTCTTGGTGTTGTTACAGTTTTTGTTCTTCTTGACTCACGAAATCGTAATGACACGATTGCAAACAAACCATACCCCGGCCGGGATTGAACCCGCGGTCATAGTCTCAAAACTCCAGCCCGTCGCGTTAGCCACTAGTGGCTAACGCGACGGGCTGGAGTTTTGAGACTCTATGACCGCGGGTTCTATCCCGGCCGGGGTATGGTTTGTTCTTCTTGTTCTTTTTCTATCTCCTTATCTCTGGTTCCCAGACATCTTTTAATTAAACTGAGGTTCTACATAAACTTACATCCTTGGCGAGTCTTTACTTACGAGTGTAGGACGACTATCTCTGGCAAATACGATGCAAACCTACCTACCTACCTACCTACCTACCAGCCAGCCAGTCAGCCACGAAGAGTTTCCTCAGACAGCCAACCAGCTAAGAAGAGTTTTCCACCCAGCCAGTCAGCCACGAAGACTGTCTCAGACTGCCATCCACCAAGAGCGTCCCAGACAGCCAACCACGAACAGTGTTCCAGTCAGCCACCAAGTGTTCCAGGCAGCCCGCCACGAAGAGTGTCTCAGCCAGCCAAGAAGTGTCCCAGACAGCCAGCCACGAACAGTGTCCCAGACAGCCAGTCACCAAGTGTTCCAGGCAGCCCGCCACGAAGAGTGTCTCAGCCAGCCAAGAAGAGTGTCCCAGACAGTCAGCTACGAAGAGTGTCCCAGACAGTCAGCCACCAAGAGTGTCCCAGCCAGCCAGCCATCAAGTGAGTCCCAGACAGTCAGCCAACTATAGAGAATTTCCAAGCCAGCCAGTGATACTATTAAGGAAGCCGGCAGGCAGGCAGGCAGGCAGGCAGGCAGGCAGAAGAGCAGCACAGTCGTGGTATCTCCACATTACCATACAAAGGAAGGCTGGTAAGGCTTTGAGTCTTTACTACCCTCACTACCCTGACGTTCTATTGTTCTCACTGCCTCGGCCTTAATAACAAGTATGGCAGGGCATCCTAGGGTATCCCAGGGTATGGTAGAGTATATTAGTGTAACTTAGGATATCCTAGGGTCCGATAAGGCATTTTAGATTATCCTAGGATCTAGGGTATGGTAGGGTGCGTTAGGGTATCCTAGGGTCCGATAAGGCATTTTAGATTATCCTAGGATCTAGGGTATGGTAGGGTGCGTTAGGGTATCCCAGGCTACGTTACGGTATATTAGGGAACGATATGGAATATCGAATACGAAAGAGTATCCTATAATATGGCCCTGCCACATTCTAGGGTACGGAAGGGCGTCCTGGGATGTGGCAGCATCCTAGGGTGTGGCAGAGCATCCTACAGTATGGTAGGGCATCCTAGGGTATGGCAGAGCTCCCTAGGGAAATAGAAGGTAATCAGATCTGATGCAAGGAAGCGGCCGTTAGCGCCGGTTCCAAGGCTCAAGAGCCTTCACCAGCTTCAAGGCACCACACTGAAGAGTCACCAGCGAAGTGTAATCTCCCGGGATCGATTCTCACGCACGGAAAAAAATATTCGGGCAAGTTGCCTTATACTCTTGTTGTTCCTGCCCACCTAGCAGTAAAAATAGGTACATGCGTTAATCGACTATTGTGGGTCGCATCCAGGTAAAAAAAAATGTGTTAGAAAATACCTGTTTTGAGGGAATGTTATAAACTGTGTAAGAAAACTCTCTAGTCTTGTGTAAGAACTTCCAGTACCTACCACAATGTCATATTTTGTGGTAAGAAAACACTCCAGTCGTGTGTAAGAGAACTCCAGTACCTACTGGAAGTATTCAAATTGTCATCCTTTGCAGACGATACTAAAATCTGCATAAAAGTGTCATCTACTGAGGACTCGGCAAATTTCCAAGCGGATATAAACCAAGTTTTCCTATGGGCCGCGGAAAACAATGTAATGTTCAATGAGGACAAATTTCAGTTACTCCGCTATGGAAAAGCTGGAAAAACTTTAGAAAATACTAGCTACAACAGAGTATAAAACAAATTCTAACTACACAATAGCGTGAAAACCCAATGTGGAGACTTGGAAGTGATAATGTCAGAGGATCTCACCTTCAAGGATCACAATAGCGTCACTATCACGTCTGCCAGGAAAATGAGAAGATACATAATGAGAACCTTCAGAACAAGGGATGCCATGCTAATGGTGATCCTTTTTAAGTCACTTGTTCTCTCTAGGCTAGAATACTGCTCTAGGGGAATTGCCAATAAACCCCTGGCTGCCTTCAAGAGAGAGCTGGACAGATACCTAAAGTCAGTGCCGGATCAGCCGGGCTGTGGCTCGTACGTCGGACTGCGTGCGGCCAGCAGTAACAGCCTAGTTGATCAGGCCCTGATCCATCGGGAGGCCTGGTCGTGGACCGGGCCGCGGGGGCGTTGATCCCCGGAATAACCTCCAGGTAACCTCCAGGTACACTAACAGCCCCATTCAACGCAGGTGAAACTGAAGATCTGGAAAATATACAGAGAACTTTCATTGCACGTATTAGTTCAATCAAGCACCTTAATTACTGGGAACGCTTGAAGTTGCTTGACCTGTATTCCCTGAAAAAACAGTCGAGAAAGATACATCATAAAGTACACCTGGTAAATTATAGAAGGACTGGTCCCAAATCTGAAGACAAAAATCGCTCCCTATAAAAGGAAAATACTAGGCAGACGGTGCAACATACGCCCAATGAAAAACAGGGGCGTCACGAGTACACTAAGACAAAATACAATAAGTGTCCGGGGCCCAAGAATTCAATAATTTCCCTGGTCTTCAAAAGGAAACTGGATAGACACCTAAAGTCAGTGCTCGATCAGCCGGGCTGTGGTTCGTAGATTAGATTGCCTGCGACCAGCAGTAACAGACTGGTTGATCAGGTTCTAATCCACCGGGCACAGGGGGCGTCGACCCCCGGAACACCCTCCAGATAAACTCCAGGTATGTACCTATGGATGCTAAATATATATTAAAACAAAACTTAGTTACTTGGTACTCATACCGGGAGCAGAAAAACTCTCGGAACTCATCAAAGGTATATCAAAGGTATGCCAAACATTACGGTTCATGGGAGGGCTGGGATCGACTTTTTTCGTGAAGGGAAGATGATGAGAGTGGACGCTGTATCGGTACAACACAGGACGCTGGGCCGCAGTGAAGCAGAAAATTTATGAATCGATATTTCGTTCCTCATTAATCGTCTCTTTCACGATTAATCGGTGGCAGTTATCGGAAAGTTTTAATGATCACAGGCAGGAACCTCGTGGATCAGAGTTTAGGGAGTCTCGTGGATCAATATTTAGACACAGCCTCGTGAATCAGTGTTTAGTGAGCCTCGTGGATCAGTGTTTAGGGAGCCTCGTGGATCAGTGTTTAGGGAGCCTCGTGGATCAGTGTTTAGGCAAAACCTCGTGGATCAGTGTTTAGGGAGTCTCGTGGATCAGTATTTAGACACAGCCTCGAGGCTCAGTGTTTATGGAGCCTCGTGGATCAGTGTTTGGGCAGAGAAAAGCAGAGTTACCCTTGCTTGTAAGCCAAGTTAAGGAACATGCCTGGTTTCCCAATCCTGAAATTCAACCTTTTTCTGTTTTCCGAAACGCAAGTAAGCACATCAAACATCCGACAGACAAAATTTCCTATAGCTCTTAGGCAGGTGTAAAGTTGGGGGCCCCCGCTGAGGCTGGCCCGTCTCGTGCTGCCATCTAGGCTCCACTGATGAAACTTTACTGTCCCACCGCTTCTTATTTACTCTAAACTTCGTATAATGGTCAATAGATGGCTCTGAGATCCTGAATGGCTCTGAGATTCTGAATATGAACGCCCCCCCCATCCGCACCAGGATCGAGCCGGAATCCTTTGCTTATTAGCTGGTGGGGAATGGGGTTTAAAGCCTATTGTCACCAAACAAGAATACGTTATGACTTAAAACAAGGTGTAACGTAAACTTACAGCAACATTAGGACGCGTTTCCTCCAGACACCTGCTGTCTATGTTCACCTAGCAGTGAAATAGGTACCTGGGTGTTAGCCGACTGGTGTGGGTCGCATCCTGCGATTGAATAATGTTAACATTACACATTTCTGGTCACAGTGACTAAGACACGGCAGAGTCCATTATTTATGCACAGTTCTATAAACTACGGAACAAGTGGGTTATTACGATTTCATGAGTCATGGTTCTATGGTACTACCTTTACCATTACTCCCATACATACTCTGGCAATACAAGGACTTTCAGTACTCTCACAGATACTCTGGCAACACAAGAACTTTCAGTACTCCCACAGGTGCTCTGGCAACACAAGAACTTTCAGTACTCCCACAGGTGCTCTGGCAACACAAGAACTTTTAGTACTCCCACAGGTGCTCTGGCAACACAAGGCCTTTCAGTACTCCCACAGGTGCTCTGGCAACACAAGGCCTTTCAGTACTTCCTCAGGTGCTCTGGCAACACAAGAACTTTCAGTACTCCCACAGGTGCTCTAGCAACACAAGGACTTTCAGTACTCCCACAGGTGCTCTGGCAACGCAAGAACTTTCAGTATTCCCACAGGTGCTCTAGCAACACAAGAACTTTCAGTACTCCCACAGGTGCTCTGGCAACACAAGAACTTTCAGTACTCCCACAGGTGCTCTGGCAAAACAAGAACTTTCAGTACTCCCACAGGTGCTCTGGCAACACAAGGCCCTTCAGTACTCTCACAGGTGCTCTGGCAACACAAGGCCTTTCAGTGCTTCCTCAGGTGCTCTGGCAACACAAGAACTTTCAGTACTCCCACAGGTGCTCTGGCAACACAAGGACTTTCAGTACTCCCACAGATGCTCTGGCAACGCAAGAACTTTCAGTACTCCCACAGGTGCTCTGGCAACACAAGAACTTTCAGT
>NC_091348.1:15914611-15967111 GCF_038502225.1 Cherax quadricarinatus
TTTTTTAATTGTATTATTATTTCCGGGAAATTTACACATTAAAAAAATCGCTCATAGTTCACTCATTGTCTGTCTCTCAATTTACACCTGCCGCAACAACCAATTTCTGCAAACAATTACAACCAATTTCCAACCACCCAGTCCGATTTACAACTGTCACAACCAATTTACAACTCCCTGCAACCAATTTCCACCCACTGAAACCAATTTTTAACCTCGACGACCTATTTCTACCAACCCATTACCACCACACACTATATACAACCACCCCGAGCAACTACCACCACTAATTTAAAAACCTCCCCAATCAATTTACGCCCACCACAACCAATTTGCAACTACGCCAACCACATTTCCCCTCACAAACAACAGTGGGCATCTCCCCTCACCAATTCTCAGTAATAGAGCGAGTGAGAATAACAGTAGTGGGAGCCTGACCAACACCACCGCAATTAGTGGAGTCAGATCCAGTAATCTATCACGGCTAATGATCAGATTCCCCTGTCCGGAGGCTGGGGGATCAAATCCCTTTGGTTGGGGTTGGGGATCAGATCCCTCTGGTTGGGGGATCAGATCCCTCTGGTTGGGGGGATCAGATCCCTCTGGTTGGGGGATCAGATCCCTCTGGTTGGGGGGATCAGAGCCCTCTGGTTGGGGGATCAGATCCCTCTGGTTGGGGGGATCAGATCCCTCTGGTTGGGGGATCAGATCCCTCTGGTTGGGGGGATCAGATCCCTCTGGTTGGGGTTGGGATTTTAGAGCCCTCTGGTTGGGGGATTAGATCCCTCTGATTGGGGTATCAGATCCCTCTGACTGGGGGATCAGATCCCTCTGATTGGGGATCAGATTCTTCTGGTTGAGCTTGAGGAATCAGGTCCTCTGTTTGGGCTCGGAGGATCAGATCCCTCTGTTTGGGATTGAGGGATCAGATTCCTCTGGCTGAGGATGGGGGATCAGATCCCTCTGGTTGGGGGTTGGGGGATCAGATCCTGAATACAAGACACAAACACAATGTAAGACAAAGAGACTGTACATTTCGATCTCCCCCTGAGATCATCTTCAGTACACCAAATTAAAAAATTTTGAAAACGTCCACCAGGGACTATCAGAGTCCTGGTGGGCGAAACATCTTCACAATAAAATGTCACAACACGCATTGTGTGTCTTTTTTTCGACATTCTCAGGATGCTCTAACACTGTTGTTGAAAATAGTATAAAATACCGATAAGTTAAAGATTTAGACATTGCAACACTTGGGTATCTTAACTGATGGTTTAGAAAGACACGTAAGCAAACACTATAACATATTTATTAGAAAACGTTTCGGTCCTGGGACCTTGATCACTTCTAACATACAGAGGTAGAAAGACATTATATATAGGCGGAGAGTGAGGTGTGACGCACGTGACCTGAGGAATGTCATAAGAACATAAGAATATGTTATAGTGTTTGCTTACGTGTCTTTCTAAACCAACTTGTCGGTATTTATTATCAAGGTTTATACCATCTTAACTGATGAAACGTTACGCCTACACAGTAGGCTTGGTCTGGAACGATGTCGTTCTTCAAGCAGAAGTGTGACTCTAGCATGGTGAGTCTGTCTTCCCCATGATTCAATATATGAGTAGAATTTTTCGAAGCTCAATTTTCACATATATCCAGCCCTCGTTGAATGACGTGGTACAGATACACGTACAACGTTTCTCCCCCTTTGGAACTTATGCAACATATGGGTATCAATGTTGCATAAGTGTCTCAATTCTTCAACTTGTCGGTTTTCAAAATCATTCATTACATCTGTCAGACACTGCATCATCATGGGATCTTGATACAAAGAATTCTTCAAAACTTGTCCAACCTTAGGACGAAGACCTACTTAGACTAGTGAATGGTTCCACTATGACCCCGCCTCCTCCTGCTTCGCCTCACCTGACTACAGTATATAAACAACTGCTATGGCCCTATGCTGTACTTTCTACAAGACTGATGGACTGAACACATCGACTCCAGGCTGAGGGACTGATTACCTCAAACTCCTCCTTCCCTTATACCTTCCTGCTTTGTATAAGACTGATGAAGTGAACATTAAAATGGTATAAAATACCGACAGGTTGTTAGGTAAGACACATATGCAACAGCTAGGTATCTTTATTTCGAAACGTTTCGCCTACACAGTAGGCTATAAAATACCTGTCGGTATTTTATATTATTTTAATGTTCACTCTGTCAGACACTGCAACACAAGGGTATCTTGGTACAGACTTGAAATCAACTTGGACAACTTCTACTAGTGAGAATGGCTGGATTTGAGAGGGACCTGACCTCCCAACGACTACATTCTTACCTCTACTAGTGGCCAACATCTCACCTCCTGGCGGTATATAAGGCTCCATCCTGTCACTTCAACTCCATATTGTTTCAGACTATGGAACAATGCTCTTCTCCAGACTGAGGGACTGACCACCTCAAAACTTCAAGGGTGATGGACTGATTACATCGTCTTCAAGTATCTTCTGCTTCTATCAACTTTTCTGTACTCGACTGAAGAAGCCTACTGTGTAGGCGAAACGTTTCGAAATAAAGATACCTAACTGTTGCATATGTGTCTTACCTAACAACACATAAGACTGATGAAGCCAGTGTGTGGCGAAACGTTTCTTCAATAAAGATTCCCATATGTTGCATATGTTTCTCAATTTGATCATTCTATTTTCTCGGGTGCAAGTCCCACTCAAATCTAACCCCTTTCACTCATGTATTTATCCAACCTAAATTTGGAACTACCCAAGGTTTTAGCTTCGATAACCCTACTAGGCAGACCGTTCCACTCATCAACTACCCTATTACCAAACCTGTACTTTCCTATATCCTTTCGAAATCTAAACTTGTCTAATTTGAATCCATTATTGCGGGTTCTCTCTTGAAGGGATATCCTCAAAACCTTATTTATATCCCCTTTGTTAATACCCATCTTCCACTTATACACTTCGATCATGTCTCCCCTCATTCTTGTGACCGGGTGTGGAAGTGTGAATGCTCATTACTCTAAAATTTGTTCATGATTGCAGCCATGTATAAACGTAAGTAACCATTCTTACAGTATTCATTACCTTTGTAACTTGTGAGTTCATTACCTTGTACCTAGTTCAGCCATCAAAACTTTGGGGCCCAGTCCCTGGACCCATTGTGTACCTCTGTAATCTGTAAATACCTTTGTAACTTGTCATGATTGTGACTAGACCTACCTGGAGTTCATTACCTTTGTAAATTGTGAGTTCATTACCTTTGTAAACTGTGAATTCATTACCTCTGTAACTTGCTCAGCTATCAAAACTTTGAGGCCCAGTCCCTGGACCCATTATGTACCTCTGTAATCTTTTGACTACCGCCCACAGGATGGGTATGGGGTGCATAATAAACATATTAAACTAACTTCGTCTTACAAGTGAAAGTAGTTTAAGTCTTCAATGGTAGGTAAGACACATGGGCCACAGTTAGGCAACGTTATTCCGAAACTTTCCGCCTACACAGTAGGCTTCTTCAGTCTAGTACAGAAAGTAGGCAGGAGCATTAGAGATGTGAAGACGATGTAATCAGTCCATCACCCTTAAAGTCGTAGATTTGAGGCTTTAGGTTGTCAGTCCCTCAGCCTGGAGAAGAGTTCTGCTCCATAGTCTGAAACATATATATATATATATATATATATATATATATATATATATATATATATATATATATATATATATATATATATATATATATATATATATATATATATATATATATATATACATATATATATAAAGGCCCTTCGAGCATGCCAGTGTTTGCACAAGGTAGAGTGCTTCAATGTGGCTACAGCAATGGTCCACAACACTCTAAATTCTTGTCCACTTTACCAATGCAGAGTTACGGCAGTATTTACGTAATGCTGGTGGCAGGCAGCTCAGTGATGCAGTTCATTAACGTACCACAGCTTAACTGTTTGGGAATAAAAAAAATGTTGAGCGTGTTATTACGACGGATGTATTGACGTTATGTTGTGGGGGTCTGGGCTGGATATTTTTGTGTTTGTATGATGTGGTAGAGAGGACGGGAGGGGTTGGGGGAACGGGAGTGTTACCCGGGAGGAAGAGGATTGGGATAGGCAGTAGGTGGAGATGATGGGTGGGTATAAAAAGGATGGATGGGACAGGAAACAGGGATATAGAATAAGGGACACAGACACGCTGATGGTTGGTGGCTGCATCAGCAGATTCAGGAGAGGTACAACAACCACACAGTGACACTCAACTTGGTGTCAAGATACACTCAGCACCAGTTTCTGGGGATACACCCAGCACCAGGAACACGTGTTGTAACCAACCAAAGTTAGGGTACCCAAAGAAACTAAATTCACCATTAACGACACTCAATTGCATTGTTAAGACTCTTAAATCTACTGAAATAAAATATCATTTGTTTTTAAGGCATAATTTGATTTCATTGTCCATTAATGCACGATGGAAAAATCTTGTTATTGGCATAAAGAGACCAAAGTCAATATTGTAAAATATCTATTAATTTGAGCTGCATAAATTTTGTAGGATGTAATGACGAACAGAAAAACTGACTTAAGCAACACAGGTATACAGACACAGGTACGTGGTACGTGGCGAGGTGTCAGAGTGGGCACCTGTGACCAGCGGGGTCCCGCAGGGGTCAGTCCTAGGAATAGTGCTGTTTCTGGTATTTGTGAACGACATGACGGAAGGAATAGACTCTGAGGTGTCCCTGTTTGCAGATGACGTGAAGTTGATGAGAAGAATTCACTCGATCGAAGACCAGGCAGAACTACAAAGGGATCTGGACAGGCTGCAGACCTGGTCCAGCAATTGGCTCCTGGAGTTCAATCCCACCAAGTGCAAAGTCATGAAGATTGGGGAAGGGCAAAGAAGACCGCAGACGGAGTACAGTCTAGGGGGCCAGAGACTACAAACCTCACTCAAGGAAGAAGATCTTGGGGCGAGTATAACACCAGGCACATCTCCTGAAGCGCACAACAACCAAATAACTGCTGCAGCATATGGGCGCCTAGCAAACCTCAGAACAGCATTCCGACATCTTAATAAGGAATCATTCAGGACCCTGTACACCGTGTACGTTAGGCCCATATTGGAGTATGCGGCACCAGTTTGGAACCCACACCTAGCCAAGCACGTAAAGAAACTAGAGAAAGTGCAAAGGTTTGCAACAAGACTAGTCCCAGAGCTAAGAGGTATGTCCTACGAGGAGAGGTTAAGGGAAATCAACCTGACGACACTGGAGGACAGGAGAGATAGGGGGGACATGATAACGACATACAAAATACTGAGAGGAATTGACAAGGTGGACAAAGACAGGATGTTCCAGAGATTGGACACAGTAACAAGGGGACACAGTTGGAAGTTGAAGACACAGATGAATCACAGGGATGTTAGGAAGTATTTCTTCAGCCACAGAGTAGTCAGTAAGTGGAATAGTTTGGGAAGCGATGTAGTGGAGGCAGGATCCATACATAGCTTTAAGCAGAGGTATGATAAAGCTCACGGCTCAGGGAGAGTGACCTAGTAGCGATCAGTGAAGAGGCGGGGCCAGGAGCTCGGACTCGACCCTCGCAACCTCAACTAGGTGAGTACAGGTGCTGTAAACTTCCAGTCAGTGAGCAGAGGCGTTTTAAAAAAAATTCCGTAAATGTGGGCTAGAAACTGCAGTTTCTAAATAATCTATAAATGTATTCCTTTACCAATCTCCAAGAAATTCCCACGAAGTTAGGCAGTGAACCTGACACTAAAAGGTGTTTGTATACACATATTTATTTTAAAGGGTAAAGACGATATATGATGGCAGTGGCAGGTATCTTGGTCTGCAAGAGAGGTGTTATCTTGACTAGCTTGTTTGTTGGCTACCTGGAAGTCAGATGCTCAATAATTTCACACCAGTGAAGAAAGATGGCCCGTCTCCTGATTCAGTCTCCTTGCCCTCTAGTTCCAGGTATGTGGAGTGTAGCTCCTGGTACCGTCTCTTTCAGTGGATTTAAGGTGTTCATTTTCCCAGTAGCAGAAATAATAAAAATGACATAATATCGTGATTGGAACAATATACAAATAACCCGCACATAGGAGGATGAAACTTAATGGTCCGATTAGGACCATTAACTAGTCTAAGTCGGACTGAAACGTCGCCATAAGTTTCAGTCTCCTATGTGCGGATGTTTGTGTATCGTAGAAATAGGTTTCTAGCTTATCCTCTTCTAGTGCTCTTAAGGGCACTGGGAGAGGAGGAATCACTGGGAGAGTCTGTCTTAAAGCTACACTAGTAGCTGGGTTGAAGTACACGTGTCCCAGTTCTGTCACCATCCTGTCTGCCGCTTTCAGCATCTCCTCGTTTCTGTGACTGTTCATTTG
Source organism: Cherax quadricarinatus (assembly GCF_038502225.1). Taxonomy (NCBI): domain Eukaryota; kingdom Metazoa; phylum Arthropoda; class Malacostraca; order Decapoda; family Parastacidae; genus Cherax; species Cherax quadricarinatus. The sequence continues at coordinate 15,921,037 of NC_091348.1, forward strand.
CATATCTCGTCTCTCCAGTGAATGACAAGACGCGAGGTGCTGGTAGTGGAGATACGGCGGACGCTGGTTAGTGGAGACACAGAGAGGACTCTAGTTAGTGGAGACAGTGGGCCCTGTTTACTGGAAACACAATGGATGGTCGTAAGCGAGGACAAACTTTGTTACCCGTCTCATTAGTTCACTTCTTCATCTCAGCCCCCTCCACCCCTTCAATTCTCCATTCCTCTACTCGTCAATCCCTCACTCCTCTGTCTGTCCATTTATTTTTAATTTTTTACCCATCACCATACCTTCACTCGTAGTTTTTCTCTACAAGATACTCCTTCAGATCTTCCCTGTCTCATTTTGTCTATCCCATCTCTTTCTCTTTTCCTTTTACCTCCTTCCTTCCTTCTTCCTCTGTCCTCCTCCGCTTTCCCTTCCAAACTTTCATCCAAGGGAAGCAGTTTGAACCATCTCACAATGTAAATACATAACTACAGTTGGTATAAACCTTGGTAATAAATACCGACAAGTTGGTTTAGAAAGACACGTGATAAAGGTCCCAGGACCGAAACGTTTTCTAATAAATATGTCATAGTGTTTGCTTACGTGTCTTTCTAAACCACATAACTACAGTGTCTTGTCTAGGCTCACGAGAGCTCTGTAGAGTAGAGAGATCCGCTTCTACAGACTGGTTACCGAGTCATCAGAAGAGCTCTGTGTACCGAAAAAAAGAAATTCACTGCCGTAGACTAGTGATGGTCACCACTGGAACTCCACACAGCTGCAGACCGATAATATCACCACTAGAACTCTACACAGCTACTGCAGACTGATAGTGTCAATACTGGAACTCTATGCAGTTGTAGACTGATAGTGTCTCCATTGGAACTTTACGGAGCTAGAGAGCGATTCGCTGCTGCTGACTGATAATTGAGCTCTGCAAAACAAAGACAAATCTACCCCGTCAGACTGGCCACAAGAGTCCTCACTGGAGCTCTTAAACAGCTACAGAGAAATTCACTGCTGCAGAATGATGGAAAAAACCGCCACTGGAGCTCAGCTCATTTGCACTCCAGACTCTACACACGAATACACACACACACACACACACACACACACACACAAATACAATGCCCACCTCCCCAACCCCCTACACCTCACCCACGTAATAACCCCCACCAATACACTCCTACTCCGTTCCACATTTACGCGTCCCCCCGTCCCTCACCCCCACCACACTCTCGCTTGATAATATGCTACATGTCCACCCCCACCATTCCCCACCCAACACCGCCCCCCCAACCCCAAAATTTATGTTTATGGTCTCATATTTGACTTTTCAATACATAAATGCCACCCTAACGTATTTTATCTGTTGACTTTGAAAGCAATGAAACGTGTATATCAGGCGTCTGGCTCTACATTTATGATTAGGTTATAAGTAATGCAAGAGTCAGAAGATGGAGGGAGGGAGGGAAGGATGGGAGGGAGGCATGGGCGGGAGGGAGGGATGGGAGGGAGGGAGGGAAGGATGGGAGAAGGGGTAGAAAGGAGGGTACGAAAGGAAGCAGTGGTGGAAATATGGAAGGCTAAGGGATAGAGGTAGCAAAACCTGGAGGGGAAGTTCAGAGACATGGAGTGAGGTGTGAGGGTTTATCCAGGAGGTTTCAGTTGTCTCCCACGGGGCGGGGGGGGGGGTGTCTCCCATTTGTCTCCTAGAGGTCTCCTAGGAGACTGCATCTCAAACTTCGTTACGACAAGGTTTTCTCTCTAGGTAGAGCTTTTTCAGGCTATGACTTAATTGAGCTCTATATGTAGAGAAATAATGTTGCAATAAACGCTAGTCCTGCAACATGTGCCTTTCCTCCGCTATTGTTTGGGTTAACCAAGTCCAAGTTGCACATCTCCAGGTCTGAGGAAGTGACGACTTTGGTCTCAGGGAGTGACGACTCTGGTCTCAGGGAGTGACGACTCTGGTCTCAGGGAGTGACGACTCTGGTCTCAGGGAGTGACGACTCTGGTTTCAGGGAGTGAGGACTCTGGTCTCAGGAAGTGAGGACTCTGGTCTCAGGGAGTGACGACTTTGGTCTCAGGGAGTGACGACTCTGGTCTCAGGGAGTGACGACTCTGGTCTCAGGGAGTGACGACTCTGGTTTCAGGGAGTGACGACTCTGGTCTCAGGAAGTGACGACTCTGGTCTCAGGGAGTGACGACTTTGGTCTCAGGGAGTGACGACTCTGGTCTCAGGGAGTGACGACTCTGGTCTCAGGGAGTGACGACTCTGGTTTCAGGGAGTGACGACTCTGGTCTCAGGAAGTGATGACTCTGGTCTCAGGGAGTGACGACTCTGGTCTCAGGGAGTGACGACTCTGGTCTCAGGGAGTGACGACTCTGGTTTCAGGGAGTGACGACTCTGGTCTCAGGAAGTGATGACTCTGGTCTCAGGGAGTGACGACTCTGGTCTCAGGGAGTGACGACTCTGGTCTCAGGGAGTGACGACTTTGGTCTCAGGGAGTGAGGACTCTGGTCTCAGGAAGTGACGACTCTGGTCTCAGGGAGTGACGACTCTGGTCTCAGGGAGTGACGACTCTAGTCTCAGGGAGTGACGACTTTGGTCTCAGGGAGTGAGGACTCTGGTCTCAGGAAGTGACGACTCTGGTCTCAGGGAGTGACGACTTTGGTCTCAGGGAGTGAGGACTCTGGTCTCAGGAAGTGACGACTCTGGTCTCAGGAAGTGACGGCTCTGGTCTCAGGAAGTGACGACTCTGGTCTCAGGAAGTGACGACTCTAGTCTCAGGGAGTGACGACTCTGGTCTCAGGAAGTGACGACTCTGGTCTCAGGAAGTGACGACTCTGATCTCAGGGAGTGACTACTTTGGTCTCAGGGAGTGGGGACTCTAGTCTCAGGGAGTGACGACTCTGGTCTCAGGAAGTGACGACTCTTTTCTCAGGAAGTAACGACTCTGGTCTCAAGGAGTGACGACTCTGGTCTCAGGGAGTGACGACTCTTTTCTCAGGAAGTGACGACTCTGGTCTCAGGAAGTGACGACTCTGGTCTCAGGGAGTGACGACTCTTTTCTCAGGAAGTGACGACTCTGGTCTCAGAAAGTGACGACTCTGGTCTCAGGGAGTGACGACTCTTTTCTCAGGAAGTGACGACTCTGGTCTCAGAAAGTGACGACTCTGGTCTCAGGGAGTGACGACTTTGGTTTCAGGGAGTGATGACTGATCTCAGGGAGTGATGACTCTGGTCTCAGGGAGTGACGACTTTGGTCTCAGGGAGTGATGACTGATTTCAGGGAGTAACGACTCTGGTCTCAGGGAGTGACGACTTTGGTATCAGGGAGTGATGACTCTGGTCTCAGGGAGTGATGACTCTGTGTGTGTGTGTCGTGCCGAATAAGTAAAATTTGTGATTTTGGCTTAAATAGCAACGCATTTCTTGCCAAATAGGGCAAGTGAAAATTTGTGTATGTAATAATTTCGCAAAAATCATTCTCTTGATTTATTATTAAGTTATTGCAAACTTATATAAAATATATTTAGTTGGATTAGGTTAAATTAAATTGCGCTTGTTATAACAACGTTAGGTAAGTTTCCTAAGGTTCTTTTGGTACAAAATCATTATTTTTTATATTAACATATATGAAAAAAAATATATCCTTAAATGTATAAGTAAAATTTTTTTTAGAAATGACTTAATTTTAAATGAGCTTCTGCTAATTGACTAGTTTTACCTATTCGGCACATACATACAAACACACACACACATAGGTGCTATGAATCGACTACAGAAACCATAAAGGAAAGTACGTACAGTACATGTATTACACTTTGTAATTCGAAACTCGGGGGTTGTATCCGTAGAGTGTTTATTTTATTTTTTTTTTCTTCGAAAAGTTTGTCTTACAACCGAAATTCCCGGGTTAGATTCTTAAACCCAGCGAAACGTATGGAAAAAATCCTTTCACACTTCTTGCTCTAGCTCACCTGGTAATTAAAACATGTCCCAGGTGTGCAAGGAGAAGGTCGCCGGATATAAGGTCAACCTCGACTTCCTCGCTATAATTATTTGAGAATCGTCCTTTCACTTATATACACAAAATATGGACAAAACTGTAACTCTTAATAATATTTATTAACATAAACATGTTTTTTATTGTCTTATAGATAATAAATTTAAAAGAAAATTATAAAGACAAAATTAAATGACAGCATAAGTATGTAGAGGCCCAGGAAAACAATGTGTGTTACTAGGTGATTGAAGAGTGTTGCAAGTTGACACAAACTCTGCAGATGGTATCAGAGTCCAGTCCTCAGTAATACACGCAGCTGGTGCTGGACACTGATGATGCACCACAGAGCAAGTCAAGGTGTTACCTTCGTAAAGTGTAGCCGGCACTAGTGCTCACAGGTACTGAAGATGGAAGAGTGGACGGTTTGATATAAGATAGGGAGTTGAGGAGTAGTCTAGTCACATGGTTAGGTTAGGTTAGGTCACAATACAGTAAAATAAGAAAGTGGAGCATAATAGAAGTAGTTGATTCTGCTATACTAAGCCGTGATTTATCCGTCACGGTTTTGGTGCCATATCTGTGGCGTGTTCAGTGGAAAGCGAAGTCAGAAGTGGCCCAAGCCACTGTCAACAAATAAAAGAAAACAGTAAGGTATGTAAAGAAATACCTGTACACTACCAGGCGAATCACCTCTGAGGCAAAGATGGCGCTGACACTCTCGCTCCTGCGGGTAACAATGGTCAAAACTCTTCACATTCATCCCGATATAAACGTTAATACATAAACAATAACTTCTTTCCTCTCACAGTGTTAGTTAACTGTGTGTGGGTCGAATCCTGGGAAATAAATACCATGCCGGAAGTAATTTCCTGGGCACAATACCACTGTGTAAGAAAACTCCAAACCCACTGGAAGTTATGCCATGGGCATATATGCCACTGAATAAGAACACTACACCAACTGGAATTTGTTCAAGTGTTAAGCAAAATGTATCCTTACGATGCGACGTATGTAACAATAAAAAAATCTAATTATTTATTTCAGATTTTCTTCAGGAATAAAGATAGGCTATAAAATGGTTCTATACAAGAATATATCCTGTAGTTTTCCTGATTTTTAAGATATGCTGGGATAGGAAAGGGGATATCTACTTACCATCTACTTCTGTCTTATTATGTTCGTATATTCTCACCTCCTTCCTTCCCTCTCTCCCTATTTTCTCAGTTTCCTGTATTACATAAGAGCATAAGAATGGAGGAACACTGCAGAAGGCCTATTGGCCCACACAAGGCGGGTCCTTATCAAAATCACCACTACCCAAAGCTACCCAAGAATTTACTCCCGTACCCACGACACCAATCAAACCCAGCCCCTCGGAAGACTGTTCCAAGCATCCACAACTGTGTTCAAAAACCAGTACTTACCTATGACCTTTCTAAATCTAAATTTATCTAACCTAAATCCGTTATTTCTGGTTCTTACTTGGTTCGATATCAGTATTTTATTAATATCACCTTTATGCCCATCATCCACTTAGACACTTCGATGATATCTCCCCCCATTCTACGTCTCTCCAGAGAGTGAAGAGTCATATGGGAGATTCCTTATACAGTAAATAATTTTAATCATTCTTCTATGTATGTTCTCCAATAAATCTACACCCATAATGTAGTAAGGAGACCAAAACTGGGCGGCATAATCCAAATGAGGCCTCACTAGTGATGTACAGAGCTGTAAAAAAAACTTTTGGACTTCTGTTACATATACTTCTTGAAATAAATCCTAGTAATCTGTTAGCCTTATTGCGCACACTTAGGCACCGCTGTTATGGCTTTAGATTTCTGCTTACCATGACTCCCAAGTCTGTATGATCAAGTTCTACTTCACCTAGTTTATAACTTCGAGGGTTATTTTCATTACCAAGGACTAGGACTTTACACTTGTCCACATTGAACTTCATCTGCCACTTTTCAGACCAAGACATTAATTTGTCCAAATCCTCCTGTAGTTCACTGGTATCCTCCTCAGAATGAATCATACGGCCTATTTTTGTATCATCAGCAAATTTGCTCATGTCACTTGTAATTCCTTCATCAAGGTCATTAATGTAAATTATGAACAATAATGGGCCCAAAACTGATCCCTGTCGAACGCCACCAGTGACCAGCCCCCACTCAGATTTGACCCTATTAATGGAAACTTTGCTTTCTATTGGTAAGCCATGCTTCTATCCATGCTAGAACTTTGCCTCCTATACCACGAGCTGCCACTTTTCTTAAGTCTTTTGTGAGGTACTCTGTCGAAAGCTTCACTGAAATTCAAATAAACAATATCATATTCCTTATCACTGTTTGCTGCCTCAAATGTTTTATTGAAGAACCTCAGTAAATTTGTCAGGCAGGAACGACCTCTCGTGATTTATGCTGAGATTCATTAATGAAATTATCCTCTTCAAGATGACTTCTAATAATATCAGTTATAATTTATTATAATTATTTGCCTACTATAGACGTCAGGCTTATTGGACGGTAATTTGATGGAATAGACTTATCCCCTGATTTGCATATAGGAACTACATTAGCTATCTTCCACAACTCTGGCACAACACCAGCTAGGATGGACGCATTAAACATGCATTCTTCAGTGCCCTGGACAACAACTCGTCGCGTCCCGGGATTTATTTTGTTTCAATTTATCAATCTGTTTGATAACCGTGTCCCTCGTGACAGTAATATTAGTTAATTTGAATTCTTCAGGAACTGAATAATTGTTAATTTCTGGAATCTCATTTATGCCTTCTTATGTAAAGACTGATAAAAAAAATAATCATTAAATAGAGAACACATTTCCAGTTAGTTATCTGTCAACTGTCCATTCCCAATTTTCAGAGGTCCTACCTTTTCCCTCACTTTGGTCCTATACACTTGAAAGAACTCTTTTGGATTAGTCTTTGATTCATTAGCAACCTTAATTTCATAGTCACGTTTACCCTTTCTAATCCCCTTTTTTACTTCTCTTTTAAACTGAACATTTTTTTTATTTTATTATCACACTGGCCGATTCCCACCAAGGCAGGGTGGCCCGAAAAAGAAAAACTTTCACCATCATTCACTCCATCACTGTCTTGCCAGAAGGGTGCTTTACACTACAGTTTTTAAACTGCAACATTAACACCCCTCCTTCAGAGTGCAGGCACTGTACTTCCCATCTCCAGGACTCAAGTCCGGCCTGCCGGTTTCCCTGAATCCCTTCATAAATGTTACTTTGCTCACACTCCAACAGCACGTCAAGTATTAAAAACCATTTGTCTCCATTCACTCCTATCAAACACGCTCATGCATGCCTGCTGGAAGTCCAAGCCCCTCGCACACAAAACCTCCTTTACCCCCTCCCTCCAACCCTTCCTAGGCCGACCCCTACCCCGCCTTCCTTCCACTACAGACTGATACACTCTTGAAGTCATTCTGTTTCGCTCCATTCTCTCTACATGTCCGAACCACCTCAACAACCCTTCCTCAGCCCTCTGGACAACAGTTTTGGTAATCCCGCACCTCCTCCTAACTTCCAAACTACGAATTCTCTGCATTATATTCACACCACACATTGCCCTCAGACATGACATCTCCACTGCCTCCAGCCTTCTCCTCGCTGCAACATTCATCACCCACGCTTCACACCCATATAAGAGCGTTGGTAAAACTATACTCTCATACATTCCCCTCTTTGCCTCCAAGGACAAAGTTCTTTGTCTCCACAGACTCCTAAGTGCACCACTCACTCTTTTTCCCTCATCAATTCTATGATTCACCTCATCTTTCATAGACCCATCCGCTGACACGTCCACTCCCAAATATCTGAATACGTTCACCTCCTCCATACTCTCTCCCTCCAATCTGATATTCAATCTTTCATCACCTAATCTTTTTGTTATCCTCATAACCTTACTCTTTCCTGTATTCACCTTTAATTTTCTTCTTTTGCACACCCTACCAAATTCATCCACCAATCTCTGCAACTTCTCTTCAGAATCTCCCAAGAGCACAGTGTCATCAGCGAAGAGCAGCTGTGACAACTCCCACTTTGTGTGTGATTCTTTATCTTTTAACTCCACGCCTCTTGCCAAGACCCTCGCATTTACTTCTCTTACAACCCCATCTATAAATATATTAAACAACCACGGTGACATCACACATCCTTGTCTAAGGCCTACTTTTACTGGGAAAAAAAATTCCCTCTTTCCTACATACTCTAACTTGAGCCTCACTATCCTCGTAAAAACTCTTCACTGCTTTCAGTAACCTACCTCCTACACCATACACTTGCAACATCTGCCACATTGCCCCCCTATCCACCCTGTCATACGCCTTTTCCAAATCCATAAATGCCACAAAGACCTCTTTAGCCTTATCTAAATACTGTTCACTTATATGTTTCACTGTAAACACCTGGTCCACACACCCCCTACCTTTCCTAAAGCCTCCTTGTTCATCTACTATCCTATTCTCCGTCTTACTATTAATTCTTTCAATAATAACTCTACCATACACTTTACCAGGTACACTCAACAGACTTATCCCCCTATAATTTTTGCACTCTCTTTTATCCCCTTTGCCTTTATACAAAGGAACTATGCATGCTCTCTGCCAATCCCTAGGTTAACCTCTCCTCTTTTGATGCGCCTAAAAATTCCTCTTTTCTCTCCTAATAGATGCTTTAGCCTCCTGTTAACCCATTTGGGATCGTTATTATTTGACCTAATTTCTCCCTTGGGAATGTATATACTCTGGGCACGGTGTACATTATTAAGAAAAAATCATAAACGCATATCCCTTCGTAATCATAAGTATCATCGTCAATAAAATCATTAGCTAGATTACCCCAATCGAGATTAGACAGGTGTTCCCTAAGCCCAATACAATCGGCAGAACGAAAATCGGGGACTTTTACCATATTATTCTTATTCTCGTACTCCCAGATTTGTGATCACTTGCGCCAAGCTCTTCGGAGATCTTCAGAATTTACGAGTGTTTCTTTATTTGACAAGACTAAGTCGAGCAAATTATTACCTCTTGTAGACTCTGTTACACACTGTTTCAGATAACAGTCCTGAACTACTTCCATAAAGTCTCTGGACTCCAGATTACCGGTCAAAGAAGTCCAGTCAATTTGACTAAAGTTAAAATCCCTTACTATCACAGAGCTGTTGTGTCTAGAGGCCCTTATAATTTCGTCCCAAAGAAGTCTCCCTCTATCGTGATCCAAGCCTGAAAGTCGGTATATTACACCTAGCATTAGTTTTCATTGACCTTCTAGAAACTCTACCCAAACAGATTCTGTTACTATTCCATCTATTTTTATACCTGCTTTTATGCAACAATTTATATTTTCTCGTACATATAATGAAACTCCACCCTCTTTCCCGTTATATCTATCTACATGGAACAACCTAAACCCTTGAATATGACACTCAGCAATCATATTCCGACACTTTAAATTATACCATGTTTCAGTTATTGCAATGACATCAAAGTTCCCAGCACACGCTACCAAACGTAATTCATTAATCTCATTTCTTGCACTTAGACTGTTAGCATAAAATACATTAATATGTTTTTTCTTCTGCATCTTTTCCTCTTCACCTTTGCTTTTACACAATCTCTGTTATTATCATTACTCAGTGTTGCTAGATGACTGTTATTATTAAGATTCATAATATCAAAGCCTAAGTCAATATTTCAACTCATTATTTTCCATTCCTAAACCCATACAAATAACTAATCCTAGTTTAAAGTCCTAACAACACCCTCAACTAAACAAGAAATTCCACACCTACCCTGGATAAGTGAACCCCATCCCTGGCATATGTGTCATTTCTACCGTAGAAGTGGTCCCAGTTGTCAATGAATGGTACTGCATTATCCTTACAGCGTTTGTCCAACCAACAATTAATACCAACTGCTCTGGATAACCATTCATTTACAACACCCCTTGGCAAAATGGCAAAATGCCACATATTACAGGGTGCCCCCCTTCTTCTTAATTATGTCTACTCTTGTTTTAGACCTTCTAGCTAAATCCTCACTTCTACGCTTGCCTACATCATTGCCTCCAGCACTGTTGTGGATAATGGAATTGATCCCATTGCCATTCATGATGTTGTCAAGACGGCTAACAATATCCTCCATCCCAGACCCAGGAAAGCAAACCCTCCTATCCTTCAAGCAGAAGGCCCAATCCATGTACCTAATCTGACTATCCTCAACAAGAACAATGTTCTTACCTTCCTTGGTGTCGTTCGTCGTGACGTTCCCAGTAGTCGACTCACATTCGTCGGGTAGCACAGAGAATGGGTTCGAAGATTGTTTCCACAACAGTCTCCTGGATCTTCATTGTTTCTACGTCTCCATCCATCCACTTGATCCTTAACTTTATCCCATGCTTTCCAGCCACTGTCCAGGTTCCTTTCTTGGTTGAGGATTCACAACAGGAGGATTACTACGAATCCTCTTGTTGTCCTCAGTTGCTGTATCTCAAGCTTAGCCACCCTCAGTTCCTCCTTGAGCTGCTGGTAGAGTTGCTCAAGAGAGGACATCTTGGTTCAGATTCACAGAGAGCACACTATACAAGTCTTCACAGAGCAAAGTACAGGTCACCACTCAAAGCGAAATACAGGTCACCACTGAAGCAAAGTACAAGTCACCACTAGCAAAGTACAGGTCACCACTAGCAAAGTACAGGTCACCACTGCAATTCCTCCTTACTATTCCCATCCATTTCTCTCCCACCTTCCGTTGTTTTTCCCCTCTCGTTCATCTTGCCAACCATTCTTTCCTCCCACCTTTCCGTTCTGCTGAACTCCCATTCCTTGTTGCTGTACCTTCCACCCGTTGTTCTGCCTCTCACCCGTTGCTCTGCTCCTCCCGTTGCCTAGAGCAGGTTCCGTGCACTAGTCAGGTTCATCAGTATGCGAGGCTGGCGTCCTCAATCACACATCCCAGGTTGTCCTAGACTAACACAGCGTGCGGAGCTCCCTAACACAAAGTTCCCCTTGCAGTTTATTTCTCAACTTTGTAGTTCACCTTTTTTATGCTTTTTTTTTTTTTTTTTTTGGTAATGGGATGGTGGGGGGAAAGGGGAAGATGAGGAGGAAGAGAGGATGAGGGGAGGAGTTAAGGGAGAGAGAAGGGAAGGTAAAGAGAAAGGGAAGGGATTATTGAAACTTGGGTTGAGTTATTGAAATGGGTTAGTGCGTTCGTGCTTGCCTGCCTGCCAACCTTCTTTCCTACCTATCTGTCTACCTTCCTACTTCCCAGGTTGCCTACTTCCCTTATTGCCTACTAAGTACATGCCTGCCTACCTGACTGCCTACCTACCTGCCTACCTACCTACCTCCCTCCCTGCCTGGCTGCCTGCCTGCCTGCCTGCCTGCCTGCCTGCCTGCCTGCCTGCCTGCTTTTTGTATCTGCCTACCTGCTCACGCACCTACCTACCTGGCCGCCCACCCTGCCGCCCGCTCACACACCACCAATCCTGCCGCCCCCCCTACCCATCCCCTCACCTGGTGTCTTCTAGCACCGCCGCCAGAGCTCCATGTACCAACATTGGAACAGGAATGTCTTTGTTGCACGTTGCAAAGGAAAGTGATTTTATGGGGAGAAGCAGCGAGTTTTGCAACAGCACGGCAATCAGGTAAGTGATCCTCCCTTCCCCCTCCCCTCGCCCTCTTCCCCTCCCCGTCCTCTCCCCTTTTCCTGTCCTCTTCCCTTCTCCCGGCCTCTCCCCCTCCCCCGTCCTCTTCCCATCCCCGTCTTCATCCCCTCACCCGTCTTCCCCTCCCCTCCCTCATATGCTAGAATGATTGGATAAGTCGCCGTGATTTTTACTTCCACTTATCGTGGATCGATTGCAACAGGGGAGGGGGAAACAATGGAGGGGAAGAGGGGGAAACAGAGAAGGGGAAACAAGGGAGGGAACAGGGGGAAACAAGGGAGGGGAGGGGGAAACAAGGGAGAAACAAGTGAGGGGATGGGGAAACAAGGGATGGGGGGAAAGGGAGTGGGGTAGGGGTTGGGAGTGGGGAGGGAAACAGGGGAATGAATGAGGGAAAATTGGAGCGAGGGGAAGGAGAAACAGGGGAGTGAGAGGGGAGGGGAAACAAGATAGGGAGGAGAAGGAGAAACAGGGGAGTGAGGGAGAGGAAAACAGAGTGAGGGGAGGGAACAGGGGAAGGAGAAACTCCCTTGCATTCCCACCCACTCTTCACAGTCGTGCCAGACAACACAGACCATGGAACGGTGTTAGGTAAGACACATATGCAACAGTTAGGTATCTTTATTTCGAAACGTTTCGCCTACACAGTAGGCTTCTTCAGTCGAGTACAGAAAAGTTGATAGAAGCAGAAGATACTTGAAGACGATGTAATCAGTCCATCACCCTTAAAGTTTTGAGGTGGTCAGTCCCTCAGTCTGGAGAAGAGCATTGTTCCGTTGTCTGAAACAATATGAAGTTGAAGTGACAGAATGGAGCCTTTTATAGTGCCAGGAGGTGAGACGTAGGTTGCTTTGGGAGGGCAGGTCCCTCTCAAACCCAGCCGTTCTCACTAGTAGAGGTTGTCGAAGTTGATGGTCTGTACCAAGATACCCTTGTGTTGCAGTGTCTGACAGAATGAACATTAAAATGGTATAAAATACCGACAGATTGTTAGGTAAGACACATATGCAACAGTTAGGTATCTTTATTTGAAACGTTTCGCCTACACAGTAGGCTTCTTCAGTCGAGTACAGAAAAGTTGATAGAAGCAGAAGATACTTGAAGACGATGTAATCAGTCCATCACCCTTAAAGTTTTGAGGTGGTCAGTCCCTCAGTCTGGAGAAGAGCATTGTTCCATAGTATGAAACAATATGAAGTTGAAGTTTGTTGTTGTTAAAGATTCGCCGGTATTTTCCCGGCCCGGGCCCTTCCAAGTGGTGGCCCGGCACTGGCTCCCTGTCTAGGGAGTGTCTGAGACCTAAGTCTCCCATGGGAGGAGGCACAAGTACCCCCCTCATCTTGTAAGGTACAAACTCGGGCTCTGGCACCAACCATGCCCTAGAAGGGCAATGCATGGTGTCGATCGTGCTAGCGCTGTGCTCTCCTGTGTGGAGTGTCGTGTGTTGGTGTTCATTTTCATTCATGTTGATTCGCAGGTCCTTCTGGCCCAGGTCTTCTCCAGATGGTGACCCGGCAGTGGCCCCCCGGGTGGGGGGTGACGATAATCATCTTTCTTCTTTCTTGGCCCTCCGGTTGGAGGATGTCGTCTTCTTCTATCTTGCGCTGACTTCCCCAAAGAGAAGCGCAGTCGGGCAGAGGCAGCAGTTACAGGGTTGATTGGAGCCACACCCCAGCTTTAGCGGACAGCAAAGTGCTGGGTGAATGGTCATGGATAGTCGTGCTAGACGAGGGTACCGTCTTCAAGGTCCCTATTCTGAAGCATCCTGAATTTCCTCTTTGAGGTGTACTTGACTTCCACAAGGTGTTGGGTGTTGGCAGTGAGTAGTCTGGTCATGTCTTCAGTGGTGTATGTAGCAGTTTGGTCGTAGGTATACTTGACTGTTCCGTCCTGGAGGTGATGATGGATTTCTGAAGACAGCATTGTGTTCTTATACTCCTTGGTTGTGTAGAAGTATACACCCTTCAGATATCGGACCCGTTGTGGTGCAGCAGTGTCAGTGACAGTGGCACCGTGAGGTGCATCCGCAGTGTCTTGTGTTTTTGCTTTCTTGGCTGGTGGCTGAACTGGTGAAGGCGAGATTTCCGACTGGTCAGTTGCTCTAGCAGTGGATGAAAGCGGTAGTGGACTCTCATTGGTGGGTTTTGCCGACGTCTCAGAGGTCTCTGATTGGTCCATCTCTGTGTCTAGTGGAGGTTGTGACAGCGGTGGAGCAGCGGTGATGCTGGTAATATTTGCAGTAGATTTTAGGATCTCAGTGGAAGGTGGTGATGCAGGGAATGTGAGGCCAGGCATATTATTTAGTTTGAAAAGTTCATTGATGGTGGTGTTGAAGGAACCAGGCTCAGCTGCATTCTGTACATGAGCATACATAATGCAACAAAGAATCTTGGTGGAGTCGGCAGTAGGTGCTGGCAGGGAAGTGGTGGGAGCAGCTTGCGTGGCATGTAGTATCTTGGTAGTGTCTGCTTGAAGCTTGGCGATAGCAGAATATGTGGTTGCTTGTGGGTTGGGTTTCTTTTGTTGTTGTTGTTTCTTGAGTATGTCTCTTCTGGTAGGGCACCTGGCAGCAAGAGTATGGTGGTCATTCTTGCAGTTCAAGCATTTAGGTGGTGAAGCAGTAGTGCAATTCTTGAAGTCATGACCCTCACGGCCACAGGTGGAGCAGAACTTCTTGTCCTTGGTAGGACAATCATTTGTGGTGTGTAAGTATGAGTAACAATTATAGCACTGTGAGATATGTTGGAATTTCTCTGCTTCGATGAAGGCTGGGTTGATGTGGAAGTAGTGAATAGCCAGGCCCTCAGCGAGAGCTCTGGCTGCCATGTTGACGTCACTGAAGGTGACCTTCAGCATGGATGAAGCATTGGGTATTTTAGTAATGAAGTCCACCTTGGCCCAAGGGTTCTTTGCTTCGATAGATGACTTGATTTCTTCAGTGGCCTGTACAGTGATAAGGTTGTCGAGTCGCTTGAGGAACACAGTTCTCCTGGCCCTCAGTGCTGGGGAAGTCAAGACAAGAAATCCCTGGTCTCGTAGAGTGGTAGTAGCAGTGGTGGTAAGTAGTTTCTCAGCCTCTGTGTCGTCTGTACAGACGACAACAAAGGCCTCTTTGAGCGATAAAATCGCATTACATTTGACTTGCAGCCTGCCACTAACGACAGCTGCAAGTGCTAGTTTGGACGACTCATTGGTTGTGCCACTCGCTGGTTTGATCTTTACTCTGTTAGAGTAATGCATCGTGAGTAAGCAGTGGTGTGGAAGTTGAAGTGACAGAATGGGGCCTTTATATAGCGCCAGGAGGTGAGACGTAGGTTGCTTTGGGAGGGCAGGTCCCTCTCAAACCCAGCCGTTCTCACTAGTAGAGGTTGTCGAAGTTGATGGTCTGTACCAAGATACCCTTGTGTTGCAGTGTCTGACAGAATGAACATTAAAATGGTATAAAATACCGACAGATTGTTAGGTAAGACACATATGCAACAGTTAGGTATCTTTATTTCGAAACGTTTCGCCTACACAGTAGGCTTCTTCAGTCAAGTACAGAAAAGTTGATAGAAGCAGAAGATACTTGAAGACGATGTAATCAGTCCATCACCCTTAAAGTTTTGAGGTGGTCAGTCCCTCAGTCTGGAGAAGAGCATTGTTCCGTTGTCTGAAACAATATGAAGTTGAAGTGACAGGATGGAGCCTTTATATAGTGCCAGGAGGTGAGACGTAGGTTGCTTTGGGAGGGCAGGTCCCTCTCAAACCCAGCCGTTCTCACTAGTAGAGGTTGTCGAAGTTGATGGTCTGTACCAAGATACCCTTGTGTTGCAGTGTCTGACAGAATGAACATTAAAATGGTATAAAATACCGACAGATTGTTAGGTAAGACACATATGCAACAGTTAGGTATCTTTATTTCGAAACGTTTCGCCTACACAGTAGGCTTCTTCAGTCGAGTACAGAAAAGTTGATAGAAGCAGAAGATACTTGAAGACGATGTAATCAGTCCATCACCCTTAAAGTTTTGAGGTGGTCAGTCCCTCAGTCTGGAGAAGAGCATTGTTCCGTTGTCTGAAACAATATGGGAGCTCCATCCTGTCACTTCAACTTCATATTGTTTCAGACAACGGAACAATGCTCTTCTCCAGACTGAGGGACTGACCACCTCAAAACTTTAAGGGTGATGGACTGATTACATCGTCTTCAAGTATCTTCTGCTTCTATCAACTTTTCTGTACTCGACTGAAGAAGCCTACTGTGTAGGCGAAACGTTTCGAAATAAAGATACCTAACTGTTGCATATGTGTCTTACCTAACAATCTGTCGGTATTTTATACCATTTTAATGTTCATTTAGATCTTGTGGCTCAGTTCTGCTCTTCATATTACAGTACTAATATAGAGTTAGGTAAAAGACCACAAGTGCAACTAATGTGACGTTTTTATTGCCGTAACGTTTAGCTCTCCAGGACCTCCCAGAGAGAGAGAAACGTTGCTGCGATAAAATGTCACAATAGATGTACCTGTGTAGCAAACATCTCATACAAATAACCCGCACAAAAGAGTGAGAAGCTTACGACGACGTTTCGGTCCGACATGGACCATTTACAAAGTCACACTAACACAAGAGTGAGGGAGCCAGTATGTATAGGCGAGAGGGACAATGACGGGACCAAGAGAGCCTATAAATACTGAAGATTGAGACACTTATGCAGCATATGGGAATCTTTATTCAGGAAACGTACATTCTACAAGATTGATGGACTGAACACATCGACTCCAGGTTGAGGGACTGATTACCTCATTCTCCTCCTCTCCTTACGCCTTCCTCTTTGTACTGGACTGATGAAGCCACTGTGTGGCGAAACGTTTCCTGAATAAAGATTCCCATATGCTGCATAAGTGTCTCAATCTTCAACTTGTCGGTTTTTCAAACCATTCATCACAACTATAAATACTGGCTCCTTTGTGTCAGTGATTTTGTAAATGGTCCCAGCCGGACCGAAACGTCGTCGTAAGCTTCTCCTATGTGCGGGTTATTTGTGTATTGTTCCAGTTACGGTATTGTGCCTTTTTCATGTTCACGAAAATAGAATAAGAACATTTAATCCGACATTATCTTGAAATACGTCGAAAGAGGGGAAATAAGAGTGTACAAATGTCACGAAAAAGGAGGAAGTAAACATAGTGTGCGAAACGTCAAACCAAACAAGAATTCACAACAACAGATAAATATAAATTTGAAAATATTAGAAAAAAAAAAACTTTGATTTAGAAATAAGAGTTAGTTGATGAGTTTAACAAATTTCGAAGTATTTATATTATCTGTAAAAAAAACTGAATTATGTCAGAAAATGCCGCCAATTAATCTGAAACGTCGAAATATACAATAATAATATATATATTTTATGGACTTTTCATATGTTTTTTTTTTAAATATGTGATTTAAAAATAAAAATTTGCTAAAACGTTATTTTATTGCATATTTCGACGATTCACTGCGGTTTTAAAAACACTGAAATTAAAAATTAAAAATATTACATCAATAAATGAAAGAAAACGTTTGTGAAATGACCAGAGGGAGAGATAGGGTGGGAGGGAGAGAGGGAGTGAGGGAGAGACTCCCTCATCTCCCTCATTAAGACGGACAATGGAACTCTTTTATCTAATGGGATGAGGGGCTCATTATTTCCAGAAATACAAGTCAAAGACATAAAAGGAGCCCTGCTGAAAAACCCTATCTTAACAAAAATCGAGGTCACAGAGGTTCCATGAACCACAAGGAAGTGGTTCCATGAACCACAGGGAAGAGGTTCGGTGAAACACAAGGAAGAGGGTCCATGAACCTACAAGAAAGAGGTTCCATGAACCACAGGGAAGAGGTTCGGTGAAACACAAGGAAGAGGGTCCATGAACCTACAAGGAAGAGGGTCCATGAACCATAGGGAAGAGGGTCCATGAACCACAAGGAAGAGGTTCCATGAACCTACAAGAAAGACGTTCCATGAACCTACAAGAAAGAGGTTCCATGAACCACAAGGAAGAGGCTCCATGAACCACAAGGAAGAGGTTTCATGAACCTACAAGGAAGAGGGTCCATGAACCACAAGGAAGAGGTTTCATGAACCTACAAGGAAGAGGGTCCATGAACCTACAAGAAAGAGGTTCCATGAACCACAAGGATGACGGTCCATGAACCTACAAGGAAGAGGGTCCATGAGCCTACAAGAAAGAGGTTCCATGAACCTACAAGGAAGAGGGTCCATGAACCTACAAGAGGTTCCATGAACCATAGGGAAGAGGGTCCATGAACCACAAGGAAGAGGTTCCATGAACCTACAAGAAAGAGATTCCATGAACCACAAGGAAGAGGGTCCATGAACCACAAGGAAGAAGTTTCATGAACCTACAAGGAAGAGGGTCCTTGAACCTACAAGAGGTTCCATGAACCACAGGGAAGAGGGTCCATGAACCACAAGGAAGAGGTTCCATGAACCTACAAGAAAGAGGTTCCATGAACCTACAAGGAAGAGGTTCCATGAACTTACAAGAAAGAGGTTCCATGAACCTACAAGAAAGAGGTTCCATGAACCTACAAGAGAGAGGTTCCATGAACCTACAAGAAAGAGGTTCCATGAACCTACAAGAAAGAGGTTCCATAAACCACAAGGAAGAGGGTCCATGAACCACAAGGAAGAGGGTCCATGAACTACAAGGAAGAGGTTCCATGAACCTACAAAGAAGAGGGTCCTTGAACCTACAAGAGGTTCCATGAACCACAGGGAAGAGGGTCCATGAACCACAAGGAAGAGGTTCCATGAACCTACAAGAAAGAGGTTCCATGAACCTACAAGAGAGAGGTTCCATGAACTTACAAGAAAGAGGTTTCATGAACCACAAGGAAGAGGGTTCATGAACCACAAGAAAGAGGTTTCATGAACCACAAGGAAGAGGTTTCATGAACCTACAAGGAAGAGGGTCCATGAACCACAAGGAAGAGGTTCCATGAACCTACAAAGGAAGAGGTTCCAGGAACCACAAGGAAGAGAGTCCAGGAACCACAAGGAAGAGGGTCCATGAACCACAAGGAAGAGGTTCAATGATTCCACAAGGGAAAGATTCAGTGAACCACAAGTAATCGAAATATGTAAAACAAACACCAAAAAAAAAAGATATTACCAGCTCATCGTTCAACCGCCAGATGACTCTCCTTTCTTTACAAATTTAAGGCACGCGGAGGAAGGGAAGGAGTTACCTATGGAAAGGAAAAAAAACACATAAAAAATACGAAAAAGGCTGTTTACCTTTAAGTTTCGGGTGAAAATAGGAGAGATGGGTTTCAGAGAAGTGAGGTTTTGCGGCGGGAGAGGGATGGGGGCAGGTAGGTAAAAAAAAAAAAAACGAAAATGGTTATTCACTGGATGTCTCTGTCGGACCACGTCGGCCATAGACCACGTCGGCCATAGACCACGTCGGCCATAAGTCACAAGCACAACAGTCGACTGACTTTCTTATTATAGTTTTTTTTTCTTTTTGCATGAGTCAGTGTACAAAGATGTCAACCTTTCTTATTGTCAATGTACTAAGATGTCAACCTGCCTTTCTAACTTTTCTAGAGGTGAAAGTAAGGCAAGCAGACACCCATCTCCACAGGGTATATACACTGGGAGGTATATTTCTGGGAGTGTATATCTGCTGAGTTTACTCTGATTCCTATTTTAGGGATTGAAGTATTCTTGTCTGGTAGTGAAGGAAAATGTGTAACATTAATGACTCTCGTGTAGTCGATAGGCTTTAAACTTCACTAATCAACCCATCACTGCCTTAAATCACTGTAGGGCCAGGCAAGGTCATCTCAGGATTACTGAATTCTTGTGTCTGGCTCCTGATCCGTGGAATCTGAGCTACCTTCTCCTTTGGTTCAAACCTGATTATCTCTTATTCCCAATAACATAATGATAATGATTCACTGATCTTCATTAACACGAAACATTGACTCTATTTCCTTTTCCTCGTCACTTAGTTTTCCTCCCCCTTGTCTTCTTTCCCCAGGGCCTCCACATCCTCTCTCTCTCTCTCTCTCCGTCCCTAACTCTTCTTCCTCGTCCTACTCCTCTTCCTCTCGCTGCTACTACTGATGATCCCCATAATCCATCTTCATTCCCCAACTCCTCATCCTCTTTCTCAATCTCCATCACTTCCCGTCTTTCCTCTCCTTCTCCTGTTCTTCCCCAACTCCTCATCCTCCCCTTCCTCATCTCCATCACTTCCTCCTCCTCCTCCTCCTTTTTGTTTCCTTCAGCCGGGCGTCCGTGGAGAAGAAACGAAAATGTTGGGTGTTGTGGGTGTGGCGAGGAGCTATTTATCTCAGGTTTATGGCCCAATCGCCACACGTCACTCATTTGTCCGTCACGGCCACATTTTTGCGCCCACGAGCCCATGTAGTCGACAAAAAAATATTTACTGCCTCAAAATTCTTCTGGAAGCTTTTCGAAGGATGGATGAAGGAGAAGGAATGAAGGAAAGGGGGGAGCGGGAGGAAAGGAAGGAATCGAAGAGAGGTTTTATGTAAATTGTCTTCGACTTCTTTGAGAGAGCCGGATTTTTTTCCTTCTTCAGAATGTGGTTATATTTTAGTCCTGCATGAAAAAGTTGACAAATTACCCAAATTATCCTGAAGGAAAATGCTAAATATAAAATGGACATATGTCTCACGCATTACCTGGTTACCTGGAGGTTATTCCGGGGATCAACGCCCCCGCGGCCCGGTCCATGACCAGGCCTCCCGATGGATCAGGGCCTGATCAACTAGGCTGTTACTGCTGGCCGCACGCAGTCCAACGTACGAGCCACAGCCCGGCTGATCCGGCACTGACTTTAGGTATCTGTCCAGCTCTCTCTTGAAGGCAGCCAGGGGTTTATTGGCAATTCCCCTAATGCTTGATGGGAGGCTGTTGAACAGTTTTGGGCCCCGGACACTTATGGTGTTTTCCCTTAGTGTACCAATGGCGTCCCTACTTTTTATTGGCGGCATTTTAGGATTAACATTACGAAAAAAGTAATGAAAACATGGACGTTGGTAAACATATTTACGACGCAACTTAAAACGTCAACAAACTGATATTTTGGGAGCTAGGTTGTAGTTTGTTTACAAGGACGTCTGGCAGTCTGGCAGACGTACAGATGATGATCAAACTAAATGCAAAGTATGTGGTTAACCTTATGGTCACTCTCTAGAAGACTGTGTGATTTATCCTCTTAATGATAGACAGCATAATAACTTATGTAATATGTTAAGGTATCTTATTAATGAAAAAAATACTTTCCCATATAGTTTCCTAAAAAAATTATTAAACAAATATCGTAAAGTTGTTTGCAACACAAGAGACATAATTTATGCATGTATATCTAAATGAATTTCTGTTAAACCTTCGAGAGCCTAGTTACTAGGTCTTTTGTGTATCCATTTGTTCTTCCGCTACTATCGACATGATGGATATGGGGGGTAAACTAGCAGCTTCGGCGGTAAAATATAAAAAATCTGTTTTACACACACACACACACACACACACACACACACACAAACACACACACACACACACACACACACACACACACACACACACACACACACACACACACACACACACACACACACACAAACACACACACACATATATATATATATATATATATATATATATATATATATATATATATATATATATATATATATATATATATATATATATATATATATGTATGTATAGTCGTGCCGAATAAGTAAAACTTGCTATTTTGGCTTAAATAGCAACGACCTTCTTGCCGAATAAGGCAAGCGAAAATTTGTGTATGCAATAAATTCGCAAAAATCATTTTGAACCTAACGAAAAAAAAAACATTTCATTGTGTTTGTTTATTATTAAATTACTGTGAACTTATCTAAAATATATTTAGTCGGATTAGGTTAAATTAAATTGAGCTTGTTATAATAAGATTAGGTGAATTTTCTAAGGTGCTTTTGGTATAAAATTATTAATTTTTACATTAACATAAATGAAAAAAATATATCTTAAAACGAATAAGAGAAAATTTCAGAAAGGACTTATATATTACTGTATTGACTATTATTGTATTCGAATCCTTGGCTAGCGTAGTGTTATTGATCAATACCACTCGTTCGCTAGTGAGATATACACCACAGCACCGTATCATCCTTTGCGGATGATACTAGGATCTGCATGAGGCTGTCATCTGCTGAGGACGCGGTTAACCTCCAAGAAGATATAAACAAAGTTTTCCAGTGGGCAACGGTAAACAATATGATGTTCAATGAGGACAAATTCCAACTACTCCGTTATGGAAACTGGAGGAGATAATAACTAAAACAGAGTATACTACTGACTCCGGCCATACAATAGAGCGGAAAAATAATGTAAGGGACCTGGGAGTAGTAATGTCTGAGGATCTCACTTTCAAGGATCACAACAGTGCCACGATCGCACGTGCAAAGAAAATGATAGGATGGATAATGAGAACTTTCAAAACGAGAGATGCCAAGCCCATGATGATCCTTTTCAAATCACTTGTTCTCTCTAGGCTGGAATACTGCTGTACATTAACATCTCCATTCAAAGCAGGTGAAATCGCAGATCTAGAGAGTGTACAGAGATCCTTTACTGCACGTATAAGTTCTGTCAAGCACCTTAACTACTGGGAACGCTTGGAAGCACTTGACTTGTACTCGTTGGAACGCAGGAGGGAGAGATATATCATAATCTACACTTGGAAAATCTTGGAAGGAATGGTCCCAAATCTGCACACAGAAATCACTCCCTACGAAAGTAAAAGACTGGGCAGGCGATGCAAAATGCCCCCAATAAAAAGTAGGGGCGCCATTGGTACACTAAGAGAAAACACCATAAGTGTCCGGGGCCCAAAACTGTTCAACAGCCTCCCATCAAGCATTAGGGGAATTGCCAATAAACCCCTGGCTGCCTTCAAGAGAGAGCTGGACAGATACCTAAAGTCAGTGCCGGATCAGCCGGGCTGTGGCTCGTACGTTGGACTGCGTGCGGCCAGCAGTAACAGCCTAGTTGATCAGGCCCTGATCCATCGGGAGGCCTGGTCATGGACCGGGCCGCGGGGGCGTTGATCCCCGGAATAACCTCCAGGTAGCCTCCAGGTACACCAAACAGGGATGAGAATGAAATTAGCTTAGAAGTTCCCACACCTCCGTATGCCCTCGGATGGCGGCCCAACAGCTAGCTGTGTACTGGCTGCGCCATTTTTGTAGGGTTGGGTGGTCCTGTGGTTCAAAGCGTCATGTGGTTCTCGCTTACCATGAGGCAGGCCAGTACAAAATGGGTTTGAATCCTTGGCTAGTGCAGTGTTGTTACTGATTTTATATATATATATATATATATATATATATATATATATATATATATATATATATATATATATATATATATATACATATATATCTATATTTTTATTTTTTTTTTCAACAAGTCGGTCGTCTCCCACCGAGGCAGGGTGACCCAAAAAAAAAGAAAGAAAATCCCCAAAAAGAAAATACTTTCATCATCATTCAACACTTTCACCACACTCACACATTATCACTGCTTTTGCAGAGGTGCTCAGAATATAACAGTTTAGAAGCATATACGTATAGAGATACACAACATATCCCTCCAAACTGCCAATATCCCAAACCCCTCCTTTAAAATGCAGGCATTGTACTTCCCATTTCCAGGACTCAAGTCCGACTATATGAAAATAACCGGTTTCCCTGAATCCCTTCACTAAATATTACCCTGCTCACACTCCAACAGATCGTCAGGTCCCAAGTATCATTCGTCTCCATTCACTCCTATCTAACACGCTCATGCACGCTTGCTGGAAGTCCAAGCCCCTCACCCACAAAACCTCCTTTACCCCCTTTTTCCAACCCTTTCGAGGACGACACCTACCCCTTTTTCCTTCCCCTATAGATTTATATGCTTTCCATGTCATTCTACTTTGATCCATTCTCTCTAAATGACCAAACCACCTCAACAACCCCTCTTCTGCCCTCTGACTAATGCTTTTATTAACTCCACACCTTCTCCTAATTTCCACACTCCGAATTTTCTGCATAATATTTACACCACACATTGCCTCCAACCGTCTCCTCGCTGCTGCATTTACCACCCAAGCTTCACATCCATATAAGAGTGTTGGTACTACTATACTTTCATACATTCCCTTCTTTGCCTCCATAGATAACGTTTTTTGACTCCACATATACCTCAACGCACCACTCACCTTTTTTCCCTCATCAATTCTATGATTAACCTCATCCTTCATAAATCCATCCGCCGACACGTCAACTCCCAAGTATCTGAAAACATTCACTTCTTCCATACTCCTCCTCCCCAATTTGATATTCAATTTTTCTTTATCTAAATCATTTGATACCCTCATCACCTTACTCTTTTCTATGTTCACTTTCAACTTTCTACCTTTACACACATTCTCAAACTCATCCACTAACCTTTGCAATTTTTCTTTAGAATCTCCCATAAGCACAGTATCATCAGCAAAAAGTAACTGTGTCAATTCCCATTTTGAATTTGATTCCCCATAATTTAATCCCACCCCTCTCCCGAACACCCTAGCATTTACTTCTTTTACAACCCCATCTATAAATATATTAAACAACCATGGTGACATTACACATCCCTGTCTAAGACCTACTTTTACCGGGAAGTATTCTCCCTCTCTTCTACACACCCTAACCTGAGCCTCACTATCCTCATAAAAGCTCTTTACAGCATTTAGTAACTTACCACCTATTCCATATACTTGCAACATCTGCCACATTGCTCCTCTATCCACTCTATCATATGCCTTTTCTAAATCCATAAATGCAATAAAAACTTCCCTACCTTTATCTAAATACTGTTCACATATATGCTTCAATGTAAACACTTGATCTACACATCCCCTACCCACTCTGAAACCTCCTTGTTCGTCCGCAATTCTACATTCTGTCTTACCTCTAATTCTTTCAATTATAACCCTACCGTATACTTTTCCTGGTATACTCAGTAAACTTATTCCTCTATAATTTTTACAATCTCTTTTGTCCCCTTTCCCTTTATATAAAGGGACTATACATGCTCTCCGCCAATCCCTAGGTACCTTCCCCTCTTTCATACATTTATTAAACAAAAGTACCAACCACTCCAACACTATATCCCCCCCTGCTTTTAACATTTCTGTCATGATCCCATCAGTTCCAGCTGCTTTACCCCCTTTCATTCTACGTAATGCCTCACGTACCTCCACCACACTTACAGTCTGCTCTTCTTCACTCCTAAAAGATGGTATACCTCCCTGGCCAGTGCATGAAATTACCGCCTCCCTTTCTTCCTTAACATTTAAAAGTTCCTCAAAATATTCTCGCCATCTACCTAATACCTCCCTCTCCCCATCTACTAACTCCCCTACTCTGTTTTTAACTGACAAATCCATACTTTCCCTAGGCTTTCTTAACTTGTTTAACTCACTCCAAAATTTTTTCTTATTTTCATTAAAATTTCTTGACAGTGCCTCTCCCACTCTTTCATCTGCTCTCCTTTTGCACTCTCTCACCACTCTCTTCACCTTTCTTTTACTCTCCATATACTCTGCTCTTCTTATAACACTTCTGCTTTGTAAAAACCTCTCGTAAGCTACCTTTTTCTCTTTTATCACACCCTTTACTTCATCATTCCACCAATCACTCCTCTTTCCTCCTGCCCCCACCCTCCTATAACCACAAACTTCTGCCCCACATTCTAATACTGCATTTTTAAAACTATTCCAACCCTCTTCAACCCCCCCACTACTCATCTTTGCACTAGCCCACCTTTCTGCCAATAGTCGCTTATATCTCGCCCGAACTTCCTCCTCCCTTAGTTTATACACTTTTACCTCCCTCTTACTTGTTGTTGCCACCTTCCTCTTTTCCCATCTACCTCTTACTCTAACTGTAGCTACAACTAAATAATGATCCGATATATCAGTTGCACCTCTATAAACATGTACATCCTGGAGCCTACCCATCAACCTTTTATCCACCAATACATAATCTAACAAACTACTTTCATTACGTGCTACATCATACCTTGTGTATTTATTTATCCTCTTTTTCATAAAATATGTATTACTTATTACCAAATTTCTTTCTACACATAGCTCAATTAAAGGCTCCCCATTTACATTTACCCCTGGCACCCCAAAATTACCTACTACTCCCTCCATAACATTTTTACCCACTTTAGCATTGAAATCCCCAACCACCATTACTCTCACACTTGATTCAAAACTCCCCACGCATTCACTCAACATTTCCCAAAATCTCTCTCTCTCCTCTACACTTCTCTCTTCTCCAGGTGCATACACGCTTACTATAACCCACTTTTCACATCCAATCTTTATTTTACTCCACATAATCCTTGAATTTATACATTTGTAGTCCCTCTTTTCCTGCCATAGCTTATCCTTCAACATTATTGCTACTCCTTCTTTAGCTCTAACTCTATTTGAAACCCCTGACCTAATCCCATTTATTCCTCTCCATTTAAACTCTCCCACCCCCTTCAGCTTTGTTTCACTTAAAGCCAGGACATCCAGTTTCTTCTCATTCATAACATATATATATATATATATATATATATATATATATATATATATATATATATATATATATATATATATATATATATATATATATATATATATATGCACATATGCACACATACCTTTTCAATCCTCTCATCATTACATCCCATTCCCCATAATCCCTACATATTTAGTGCTTCCTCATGAATATAATAAGTCAAATATTCACAGAGAAGAAGACGGGGGTAACAATGAACAGAAAACCTCAGATAACATCCAAACATCTGAAAATTAAATAAAAGAACATGCAGAGTGAACCTCAGACGTCAAAAGGAAAGTGAGTGAAGTAAAGTTCCTTGACACCTTCAAGAGGGAGCAGACACAGTGTGAATCGCTGGAATAAATCTACAAGCTGAACGAGACAGGACACCTTCCAACAACTGGGAAGCAGCAAAGGTGTTCCCAGCACTCATGCGAGAGGATACAGGGGCGCCTTGAACTACAGATCATAGTTCAAGGCGACACCATAGCTGGAGAGTTATGGTGTTATAAATGTGTGTGTTTGTGTGTGTGTGTGTGTGTGTGTGTGTGTGTGTGTGTGTGTGTGTGTGATACGATAAGATTTCGTTCGGATTTTTAACCCCGGAGGGTTAGCCACCGTCGAGGACTGTCTAACTTATTTCCATTGTGGTCTTCAATCCTGTCCCCCAGGATGCGACCCACACCAGTCGACTAACACCCAAGTACCTATTTGCTGCTAGGTGAACAGGACAACAGGTGTTAAGGAAACGCGTCGAAGTATTTCCACCCGCCGGGGATCGAACCCGGGCACTCCGTGTGTGAAGCGAGAGCTTTAGTGTATGTGTTTACATGTGTGTGTGAGTATACCTACATATAATTATTCATTATTATTTATATAATTCTAAGAGCAACTAACAGTTAACATTTACACATTTTTCTTCCATAACAATAAAAAATAAACAGAGATTATAGTGCTTTTCATGTAACTATTTTTTTTTTTATATTTTTATAATTCCAATTTTTATACATTAAAATAATTGAAACTGTATCAAAATGTATCAAATGGTCATTCAGACCATTAAATGAAATTCGGATTAATGCAACTGTAAAACGAGTTTTGTATAAACGTTAAGAGCAGTACCGTTAACCAGCCAGTTTTACCTGGCCTGAGCCCCAGAGTCGTGTCAGTAAACGACCTCCTCAACGTAACGACGTTAAACTATGGTCTAATTGTGTGAAACTTACATTAGGCTGAGAACTGTACATGACTGCAGTTAGGAGACAATACTGGCCAAGATGACTTCTTAAGTCACACTCTCTCTCTCTCTCTCTCTCTCTCTCTCGTCTCTCTGTTTCGCCCTGTTTGTCTGTCGTTCTTTCTTTGTCTATCTGTCTGTCTGTATCTTTCTCTCTCATCTCTGTTTCGCTGTATTTGTATATCCCTCTCTCTTTGTCTCTCTTTCTTCCTCTCTCTCTTTCTTTCTCTCTCTTTCTTTTTCTTGGAAAACGTAAAAACGAACACTGAAGAAAACAGGGTAATATTTCTTATTATTAATGTCCCTAGTGATGTTGAAATTCATTTACTAGGCCTCCCAGAAACAATAAGTTATATGACTATTTCAGTGGACGATACAAAACAAATATGTACCTAAAAATAAGAAATCGAGATCAGTGGCCGTCCTGTATCTTTCTCGGTATATATAATTCCAATAAGCTTGGCTTCATCATATGACCTGACCTGGAGGTTATTCCAGGTCAGGTCATATGATGAAGCCAAGCTTATTACAAGAAGTTAAGACAGGAAAGTCGTAGAAATGTCGTGAGGAAATTTAATTGTCCAAAATGTTGAACTTCCAACTGGCCTTCAGATTTTTGTTATGTTTTCTCTAGTGATTTTAAAATGAAGAACTGAACTGAATAGAAGGTAATAACAAAACTGTTTTCTAATACACGGACGGCGAAATTCCCCCCCTCCCCTCCCCCCTCAAAAAAAAAACTTATAATATGTTAGATCAAAATTGAAACGTGCATTTATTGTACAGTCAAAAAAGTGAAATTTCAAAAAACATAATTAAAAACAGATAATTTTAGAATTTCAGGTACAGAATAGCAAAATATGGTTAATAAAGGGAAAAATATAGACACTGGAAATGTCCTGAATGGAATAGTTTGTGTCAGCAATAAGAAGATCAAGTGGTAAGAAGTTTAAGTAAGAAGTAACGGAGAATATCTTGAAGGAATTGCAAGAAATTGCAAGAAACTGTTGCAACTAACGATAATGGAAGACGAGGCAACACAAGCCTAGATTTTATTATTGTACGTACAAATATTATTAATATCTAATACACACACACAGGGCCAGGAGCTATGAATCGACCCCTGCAACCACAACTAGGTGAGTACACACGTACACACACACACACACACACACAAACACCGGTAGCTCCCTCGTGGTTACCGGTCGATGCCTCGCGGTTACCGGTCGATGCCTCGTGGTTACCGGTCGATGCCTCGTGGTTACCGGTCGATGCCTCGTGGTTACCGGTCGATGCCTCGTGGTTACCGGTCGATGCCTCGTGGTTACCGATCGATGCCTTGTGGTTACCGGTCGATGCCTCGCGGTTACCAGTCGACGCCTCGCGGTTACCGGTCGATGCCTCGCGGTTACCAGTCGATGCCTCACGGTTACCGGTCGATGCCTCGCGGTTACCGGTCGATGCCTCGAGGTTACCGGTCGATGCCTCGCGGTTACCGGTCGATGCCTCGCGGTTACCAGTCGATGCCTCGCGATTACCGGTCGATGCCTCGCGGTTACCGGTCGATGCCTCGCGGTTACCAGTCGATGCCTCACGGTTACCGGTCGATGCCTCGCGGTTACCGGTCGATGCCTCGCGGTTACCGGTCGATGCCTCGCGGTTACCGGTCGATGCCTCGCGATTACCGGTCGATGCCTCGCGGTTACCGGTCGATGCCTCGCGGTTACCGGTCGATGCCTCGCTGTTACCGGTCGATGCCTCGCGATTATCGGTCGATGCCTCGCGGTTACCGGTCGATGCCTCGTGGTTACCGGTCGCTTCCTTGCGGTTACCGGTCGCTGCCTCTTGATTACCGAATTTTATTGCTTCGCTTAACCGCACACTCCACCCCTTACCCCCTGTCTCCCCAACCACCTTTATGGTGCTGACCCTTTTGTCTTGTTCTCTCTCTCTCTCTCTCCCTCTCTCTCTCTCTCTCTTTTTTTTTTTTTGTTTTTTTTACACAGGGTTTGACAAGGTTAAGGATCCCTAGCTTTATTGACAAGCTATTTACAGGTTAAGGATTCCTAACTTTATTGGCAAGCTAAGAGCTGTTACCTACATCAGCTCATTTGAAAGCATTTTTATTGTTATGAGACATACAAGTAAGGAACAGGATGAAGTTGGAGCCATCTGTGGGCCAGCATTTTCATGTGATCAACTGACTTTATCTCGTTGACATCATTATGCTGTACGAATGTGTTCCATACTCGAGTCATCCTGGGTATATATGATCTCAGATGGAGTGATGTTCTGGAGAAGGGTACAGCCAGAGTGAAGTTGCTGCTTTCTGCCCGTCTTGTGGCATAAAAGCTTGTTTCACGCTGTCCTCGAAGTGGATCCAAGTGTGGTATTTTGACAATATTGGCCTTGTACATAACAGTAAGGCCACCCACATCCCTCCTATGTTGAAGGCTCTGCTGAAATGACAGATCTATCCAGGATGGGTCCAGGCGAGAGATGAGACGTCTTGCTCTGTTCTCTACTCTGTCAAGCAGTCGCAGATGAGAGGGGGGGGCAGGCAAACCAAGAAAGTGGAGCATACTCAAGGTGCGAGCGTACTTGTGCCTCGTACAGGATCTTGCAACCCCTACTGTCAAGCAGATGCGAGATACGGCGAAGTGCTGTAAGCTTC
The DNA here is from genome assembly GCF_038502225.1 of Cherax quadricarinatus. Taxonomy (NCBI): domain Eukaryota; kingdom Metazoa; phylum Arthropoda; class Malacostraca; order Decapoda; family Parastacidae; genus Cherax; species Cherax quadricarinatus. The sequence goes on from NC_091348.1 coordinate 15,951,335, forward strand.
CTGGCTGCCTTGTTTGCAAGATTTACAACATGGTTCTTCATGGTTAGTTTGGAGTCAAATTTCACCCCAAGGATATCAACTTCTTCTCCAGGTGCCAACATCCTCCCATTCATCCTTACTACTGCACCAGCATTACCATCATGGTGCCTAGAGACGATCATCATTTGCGTTTTCTCAGGTGCAAATGTTACTTGCCATCTATTTTCCCAAGCTGATATAGCTCTCTCTCTCTCTCTCTCTCTCAGCAAGCCACAACCAAAGCTTCGTTCTGAAGCTTTGGTTATGAAAATGAATATATATCTTAGTCACACAACATTATGTTGACGGTTCTGTACATCACCTCACTGGTGCACCGCTGTCACTGGTGCACCGCTGTCACTGGTGCACCGCTGTCACTGGTGCACCGCTGTCACTGGTGCACCACTGTCACTGGTGCACCACTGTCACTGGTGCACTGCTGTCACTGGTGCACCGCTGTCACTGGTGCACCGCTGTCACTGGTGCACTGCTGTCACTGGTGCACCGCTGTCACTGGTGCACCGCTGTCACTGGTGCACCGCTGTCACTGGTGCACCACTGTCACTGGTGCACCGCTGTCACTGGTGCACCGCTGTCACTGGTGCACCGCTGTCACTGGTGCATCACTGTCACTGGTGCACTGCTGTCACTGGTGCACCACTGTCACTGGTGCACCGCTGACTGGTGCACCGCTGTCACTGGTGCACCACTGTCACTGGTGCACCACTGTCACTGGTGCACCGCTGTCACTGGTGCACCGCTGTCACTGGTGCACCGCTGTCACTGGTGCACCACTGTCACTGGTGCACTGCTGTCACTGGTGCACCACTGTCACTGGTGCACCACTGTCACTGGTGCACCGCTGTCACTGGTGCACCGCTGGTAGTACCGCTGTCACTAGTGCACCGCTGGTAGTACCGCTGTCACTAGTGCACCGCTGTTAGTACCGCTGTTACTAGTGCACCGCTGGTAGTGCCGCTGTCACTAGTGCACCGCTGGTAGTACCGCTGTCACTAGTGCACCGCTGGTAGTACCGATGTCACTAGTGCACCGCTGGTAGCACCGCTGTCACTAGTGCACCGCTGGTAGTACCGATGTCACTAGTGCACCGCTGGTAGTACCGCTGTCACTAGTGCACCGCTGGTAGTACCGCTGTCACTAGTGCACCGCTGGTAGTACCGAAGTCACTAGTGCACCGCTGGTAGTACCGATGTCACTAGTGTACCGCTGGTAGCACCGCTGTCACTAGTGCACCGCTGGTAGTACCGAAGTCACTAGTGCACCGCTGGTAGTACCGCTGTCACTAGTGCACCGCTGGTAGTACCGCTGTCACTAGTGCACCGCTGGTAGTACCGCTGTCACTAGTGCACCGCTGGTAGTACCGCTGTCACTAGTGCACCGCTGGTAGTACCGCTGTCACTAGTGCACCGCTGGTAGTACCGAAGTCACTAGTGTACCGCTGGCAGCACCGCTGTCACTAGTGCACCGCTGGTAGTACCGATGTCACTAGTGTACCGCTGGTAGCACCGCTGTCACTAGTGCACCGCTGGTAGTACCGAAGTCACTAGTGCACCGCTGGTAGTACCGATGTCACTAGTGTACCGCTGGTAGCACCGCTGTCACTAGTGCACCGCTGGTAGTACCGAAGTCACTAGTGCACCGCTGGTAGTACCGATGTCACTAGTGTACCGCTGGTAGCACCGCTGTCACTAGTGCACCGCTGGTAGTACCGAAGTCACTAGTGCACCGCTGGTAGTACCGATGTCACTAGTGTACCGCTGGTAGCACCGCTGTCACTAGTGCACCGCTGGTAGTACCGAAGTCACTAGTGCACCGCTGGTAGTACCGATGTCACTAGTGTACCGCTGGTAGCACCGCTGTCACTAGTGCACCGCTGGTAGTACCGAAGTCACTAGTGCACCGCTGGTAGTACCGATGTCACTAGTGTACCGCTGGTAGCACCGCTGTCACTAGTGCACCGCTGGTAGTACCGAAGTCACTAGTGCACCGCTGGTAGTACCGAAGTCACTAGTGCACCGCTGGTAGTACCGATGTCACTAGTGTACCGCTGGTAGCACCGCTGTCACTAGTGCACCGCATAAATCAGCCATTCTGGAAAGGTACCCCGACTTTGCCTATTGTACGTAACTTCTAGACACGTGAGGCCTGGTCACAGACCGGGCCGCGGGGGCGATGACCCCTCTCCAGGCATACTCCAGGTATATTTAAACCTGTCTAAATTCAACCTTATATTGTTAAATATATAAGATATTATAAAACTCGTAACCACATATAATTTTCGCGACTACATGTATGTATAACCGACTCATTACGACTGATATAAGATCAATAAGGTGTAAATAGTTAATTAACATTGTAACTTGCTTAACTATCAAAACTGGGGGCCCAGTTCCTGGACCCTTTATGTGTCTCTAATTTTTTTTGACTACCGCCCAAACGATGGACATAAGGTGCATAATAAAGCTATTAAACTGTCTCTCTCTCTCTCTCTCTCAAAATGCTCACCAAGTTAAATAAACTGTATTCTCTTCGATATGATGCTTAGAAAATGGATCTTAAAAACGTATGTATTCGTGTGTCACCAAACTTGCAATTGTTTAAGTATCAGTATGATTTTATAAAAAGGCATAATTTTTCCCATTTCTCCAAAATCGTTAAAAAAAACAAAGAAACACTAAAATAAAAAATAAAATTATATAACCTTTGATGTAGTAATTTCCCACGAAGCGGCAAGAATCTAAGAAAACCGTCAACATGACTCACGAAATCGTAATGACACGATTGCAAACAAACCATACCACGGGCGGGATTTGAACCCGCGGTCAGAGAGTTAAGTCACCAATTAAACACTTCAAATCATTTGCTGGAGTAGAGGATAGAGAAACACGTGATAAAATATAAGTGGAAACTCCTTGAGGGTCTAGTTTCAAATCTGTACACTGCCATAACAACATACCAGAATGAGAGATCTGGGACGAATTGGAAAATAATCCCTGTTAAAAGCAGGGGCGCCGTGGGCATAATACGAAAACTTTATATCAACATACGTGGTCCTAAACGTTTTACCAAAAGAAATCAGAAACATTGCTGGGACATGTGTGGAAGTTTTCAAGAGGAAACTCGACAAGTATCTCCACCAAGTGCCTGATAAACCAGGCTGTGATGGATATGTGGGCCAGCAACAACAGCCTGGCTGGCCAGGCAAGCACCAGATAAGCTTGGACCAGGGACGGACTGCGGGAGCAAGAAAACTCTCGAAACTCATCACAGTTATAAATCACCAAAAAGCAGAGTAAAACAAAAGAAAATTTCTCAAATAATCAAGAAAATATAAATAACCAAGAAAAAATAATAAGTCAAGAAAATAACAGAAATAATAAAGAAAACGGCAGAAATATTCAAGAAAATGGCGGAAATTATCAAGAAAACAGTAGAAATGTTAATGAAAATAACAGAAATAATCAAGAAAATAGCGGAAATTATCAAGAAAACAGTAGAAATGTTAATGAAAATAACAGAAATAATCAAGAAAACAGCGGATATATTCAAGAAAATTGCAAAATAATTAGGAAAAATCAGAAATAATCACGAAAAAAAACACAAAAATAATCATAAACACAGCAGAAATCATCAACTTTAGTTCCCTAAACTCTAAGAAGGTCAGGTTACCAATGAATTACTTCCATTGAAAGATCAGGGAAAAATAAATCACAAGGTGACTTAAAAAACCTCTCCTTCGGTGAAATAAATCCATGAAAAAAGCATAACTAACCAAAAAATTTTTGGGAAAAGGCGAAGCATCCTTCAAGTCACCTGGGCAGGAAACTTGGGGAAATGAACCACAAACGGTAGCCATCTGTTGCGCCTCACCGAGAAAAGAAAAACACCCACTGCCTTATTTCTGCCTCTCACACCTAATGGCACTAGTAGGGGTGCAGGGAAGGGGGAATGAAGGGAGGGAGGGGAAAGGTAGAGAGGGAAAGGAAGAGGAGGGAGAGAATGGTAAGGGGAGAAATGATATGGAGGGAGAAAGAAAAAAAGATGGGAAGGCAAAAGGACGGAGGGAGATAGTAGAGGTACAAGAAAGGTAGGAAGAGAATAGGGATAAAAACATAAGGATGAAAATGGAAGCGAGAGACGTAGCGAGGGAATGTTGAAAAATGTAAACATAAGGGTAGGATGAACACTAGAAGCAGCTGCTAAGGGAAGAAGGAAGAGCGCCAGTGAGGAAATCAACTATTACAGATAGAGAAAAAGAGCTGGCTAAGTGGGGGCGAAGGTGGAAAAGTAAAAGAACGATGTTAGCCCTGTAAGCTCCACTTACAAGTTTCCACTGACGTTGTTTCCGCCATCTTGGATGTGTTCAGCAGGAGTTTAATACGGATATTTTCACAAACTCATTCGTTCAGGACACATTTATTGAAAACGTTTCGCTCCTGGGACGTAGATCCATACATGAAATTGAAGTGATTAGGGTCCCAGGACCGAAACGTTTTCCTAAGTGGATGTATTCTTGTTCATTTTTTCCCACTGAGTTTGTGTCACCAGTGTCGGCAGTCACCTAAAGGTTATCTACCCGGCTTAAGTGTTTACCTGTGAACGAGTGTTCCTGAACAACAGTGTTCATTCCTGCACCACAACAGTTATTGTAATTTCATTAAAACCTCCATATTTGTCATCATTTTGTCCATATGAAGTTTTGGCCAGGTCATCACCAGCTGTGTTTACATCATCTGTGACGTAATCGCATTTATGTCCGGTCAACTGTGAAGCCCAATGTTTGCATACATCAACTGTGATGCACAAACGTTTACATTTATCAGCTGTGACGCACAAAATATTTACGATAATCAGCTGTGAGGTACAAATGTTTACGTTAATACGTCTACATTCGTTTACTGTGATGCCCTTGTGTTTTTTAAAGGTATTAAGATGATTTTGGTTGTAATGTGCAGGCGAACATTCAGTGGCCTAAAGTACTATCGAGAGAAAATCGAAAACTAGCCAACTAAAAAAGAAATGTATATAGTAGAGGAATACTGATAAATTGTACAGACAGACACAACAGTCATAGGAAACTTTCAGGACAGAAACGTTCTTATTTCATGTGCCGAAATGAGTGAATTTGTTAATATTTTCCTCAAGTTGTTGGCAGTCACTTGCCTACTTACTGCAGCGTAACTCTTGTTTCTCATATCCAAGATGACTGAGAACTGTATACTAATGGGATACAAAACAGTCAAGTAGATGAGAAAGACACCTATACAACACTTGGGTATCTCTGTTGTGGAGACGTTTCTCCCAACCCAAGTGTTACACATGTTCTTATTCATTTACATGGCTGAAAATGACGTGCGAAGAGACTTGAAACTAAGACTTAATAACAACCAAGCTTCTAAATAATCCTTGTCTTTATTAACTTCAGTAAGAAAGGTGTCAACATATAAATAACCGTCACATAGAAGAGAGAAGCTAATGACGACGTTTCAGTCCGACTTCGACCATTTACAAGCCACACTAACACAGGAGAATGAGGGAGCCATTATATACAGACGAGGGGGACAAGGACGGAACACATGTCGACACGCTGATAAATAAGACACACTGACGAGACGATTCGCCTGATCAACAAACTTCCACGGTGGAAATACAGAGGTGACAGCCGAAGTCACTGAGATGTAGCCACGAGATGATCAGTCCCTCAGCCTGGAGAAGAAATTTGAGGTGGTCATTCATCGAGGTTGTGAAGTTGTACATGCACTGATCACCTCATATCAACATCTCCACGACTTCTACTGTCACCACAGTATTTTCATTAAAGAAGCAAGCTGAGAAGGCGAAACGTCTCGTCCATCAATATACGCAATTGCTGCACCTGTCTAACTCATCTACAATACGAAAAGACTCTTAGAAAGAGGAATGGCCCATGATATATTGTCTACAGAGACACAAAATGCAATATTTTCTCTCTCTCTTGCACACTCCTCACCTGGGAAGGTGCAAGGTGACTATCAATGCTTAGCATAGAGATATCGTCATTCCCAAATTTAGAAAGACAAACCTTTGAATTTGATTGCTTCTAGTTTGGACATTTAGAAGCGTTCAGTCTCCCCAGTTTCTCTCTTTCCCTACTTCTATGCATTAAAGGGAAAGGGGCTAAATTGATGGTGGTGAAGGTCTCTTACTGCTTCCCATTCCCCAGGTGCTGTATAAGCCTGATAGGTTTAGCTCTTCAAGACCATTTTATAAACAAAAAACAACAACAAAAACTATAACAATCTGTATACAATAGTCTCGACAATAAACATTAAGAAAAAATGTTACAAAAATAAAAAATAATTAAAAAATAACATAAATAATCATACAACGAGGCTTAAAAAAATATGCTTGAAATAATAATAGTAATTATAACAATAATAATAATAATCCCTTCGTACCATTGAAAAATAAAAGAAAATTTGATTGCAAGAGCTTAAATAAAATATAGGTTATTAAATCCCACCAAACAGTAATAATGTTGGTAGAATTACCGACAATATGTTGGGTAACTAATCGCAACTATTGCGATTATATTATGTGCTGTACCTCACTCTAATACCTATACATACACTCTGTATCCCTGTATTGTTTGTAACGGCATGACAAAGCTCCTGGAGAGCGAAACGTTGCCACAATAAAAATGTTGCATCAGAACCATATGGAGAAGACCCGGGCCGGAAGTACCGGCGAATCTCTAATGAATGCATCAGTTGCACATGTGTCCTTTTGCCTAACACAGACACAGCGCAGAATAATCATGGAGTTTTTACCAACTTGGTGCAGGTCTCAGCTTTTTTAAAGTCTGTTTGCAGAACAAATAATGACATGCAATACGACAGATTAATAAGACACGTGTACAACATTTGGGTTGCACATGTGTCTTTGATAATAAAGATGGCCTAGTATTGCACATGTGTCTTATCAATAAAACCTAATCCTGAGCGAAACGTCGTCTGCAGTATTACATCAATGGTGTATACTGAAGACAAGTTGATGAGATAGACACATGTGCAACATGTGAGTATCGTTATTTTTGTTTCGCCAACCAGTGGTTTTATCTACACAACAGAGAGACATGAGACATTAACCCAAGACTGTAGAAGAGGTTATCAGTCCCTTAGTCTAGGATCAGGTGTTCAGTACCATACTTAACAACGGTACTGTTCCTAGCCTGAGGGACTGATTACCTCAACCTCTACTCTCTTCCGTTTATGTCCCTGTGTTGTATTGATAACGTCACTGGTTGGCCGAACGTCTACAGAGATATCTGCACCTATACCTATTTAACGGTCGTCAAAAGTAGACTTGTTCAGCATGACCTGTCTTCATTCCTATTTGCCGGCTTGTTCACACTGTCCAAGACAGAAAATAAACGGAGGTAAATTTCAATTACGCCCCGTGGCAAAAACACAGCAAGCCAAAACCTGCGTTCATTGGGACACGAGGTTTGGCTTGATAATCAGGACCTGTAGATTCTGAACTACAGTACAATGTTCACTCTCTGATTGTTAATCCTGATGGCAGTTGCCTTCAGAAAATAATAAAAGTAAGTACGTAAACATCCGGAAAAAAAAGAATCTTTTAAAACTGTTTAGATTGTAGCTCGTCTTCAGCTGCAAGTGGCAACTGGTTGTCAGGTGGGGGAAAGCGTGTGCGAGTGGCCCATCCTGGCAGTAAGACCTTTCCAGGAGATGGCTCATCAGTGGCTGGAAGAGTTGAAGCCTGGGTGAGTCTTGTAAGAGATCTCTAGCAGGAGGAGCAGAAGTACGGGGGGGGGAAGGAGGAGGGGGAAGGAGGAGGGGGAAGGAGGAGGGGGAAGGAGGAGGGGGAAGGAGGAGGGGGAAGGAGGAGGGGGAAGGAGGAGGGGGAAGGAGGAGGGGGAAGGAGGAGGAGGAGGAGGAGGAGGAGGAGGAGGAGGAGGAGGAGGAGGAGGAGGAGGAGGAGGAGGAGGAGGAGGAGGAGGAGGAGGAGGAGGAGGAGCAGCAGCAGCAGCAGCAGCAGCAGCAGGAGAAGTAGGACAATCTCCAGATGAAATCCCAGTGGAAGATTTGGCGAAGTGGGTCCCACCGCAGACTGAGTAAATATTAGTCCAGAGCTGAGGACTGTCAAACCCTCGATTTCCAGGCAATCAAAGTCCGCGGCCATTACCGCTAATGGTGGTGGTGGTGGTGGTGGTGGTGGTGGTGTCAGTGATAGTGAGAGTTTGGGTGGTGGTAGGGTAGTGGTTGTCACAGCTTAGGTGTCGGTGGGTGGTGGTAGTAGAGGTAAGGTAAGATAAAATATATTCAGATTTTGTTCGTGGGTTAGCCACCCACGATAACCAAAGACAGTCAGTGCGTCATCGAGGATTGTCTGTCTTACTTCCATTGGGGTCCTTCAATCTTGTCCCCCAGGATGCGACCCACACCAGTCGACTAACTCCCAGGTACCTACTTGCTAGGTGAACGGGGACAGCAGGTGTGAGGAAACACGTCTAATGTTTCCACCTGGCCGAGAACTGAACCAGGGACACAGTGTGTGACCGGGCGAGTGACCAGGCCACGGTAGTGTACTCACTTAGTTACTCACCTAGTTGTGGTTGCAGAGGTTGAGTCATAGCTCCTGGCCCCGCCTCTTCACTGGGCCGCTATTGGGTCACTCTCCTTGCACCATGAGCTTTATCATACATCGCTTCCCAAACTATTCCATTTCCTGACTACTCTGTGACTGAAGAAATACTTCCTAACATACCTGTGTGTGTGTGTGTGTGTGTGTGTGTGTGTGAGAGAGAGAGAGAGAGAGAGAGAGAGAGAGAGAGAGAGAGAGAGAGAGAGAGAGAGATCACCTATATGAATACTCATCTATATGTGTTTGCAGGGGCCAAGTTTCAGCTCCTGGACCCGCTTCCTCTTCGCAACTCTATACTAGACTCACTCTCTCCTGGCATCGAGGGTGTGCTCGTACCTCTTCTTAAAGCCATGCAATGTATCCTGCCTATATGTGTGTGTGCGTGAGAGAAGGGAGGGCTCCTACCTATAGCATCGGGTATCTACTATACTGTCCGTGTTAGTAGTCCAACGAGTCTATATAAACAGCAATAAATGTTGATTCACGAAATCGCAGTGACAAGATTGCAAACTAACCACGGTACTGGGGGAGACTGAACCCGCGGTAAGTGAGTTCAATCCCCACCCATACCGTGGTTTTATTAATAAGTGTTGAACACGGAATCGAATTCCATAGTTAGGGAAGGCGATTGCCGTAGGCATTGTTGCATCTCTCTTGGATTGTCTTTAAATAAGATTAAAACTGTTATTCTTGCAGTCTGGTTGCAACCTCGGATGAGCTTGCAACCTCAAGCACAATTAACTTTCAGATTATTGTTTCCAATTTTAATTTCTGAGTGTTGTATTTCCTTCAGATTGCTCTTTCTGCATGTGACATTTCCTTCAGACTTCTTTCAGTTTATTCTGGGTCAGAGGACTGTTACGCAGTTCCACCACTGGAAAAGACTAAGATACTGTAGGTAAGCAGTTATAAGTGGGAAGATAACTGGGGTGTGCTTAAAAAGATATCGCAACACTGTGGCTAAGACAGTTCATCACTAAACACCCGCACTCAGGAGAGCAACCTCCGGTCCACCCTGGACCACTGTCAAGGTGTGACTTGACAGTGGTCCAAGTAGTATCTCTAAAACGATGGCACTATCTTTATAACGGTACCACTGTCTCTAAAACAATGGGAGTATCTCTACAACAAGTCAGTGTATCTTTAGGGTTGAGACAAAATGTTTGATGATCCTGAGAGAGAGAGAGAGAGAGAGAGAGAGAGAGAGAGAGAGAGAGAGAGAGAGAGAGAGAGAGAGAGAGAGAGAGAGAGAGAGAGAGAGAGAGAGAGAAATATGTAGGTAACAGCTCTTACCTTGTAAATAAAGTTAGGAACCTTAACCTAACCTTGTAAAACCCTATTTAACAGAGATAGAGAGAGAGAGAGAAAGAGAAAGAGAGAGAGAGAGAGAGAGAGAGAGAGAGAGAGAGAGAGAGAGAGAGAGAGAGAGAGAGAGAGAGAGAGAGAGAGACTTGAGTCACCCTATATGCCTCTCCTAACAAATCAGGGATTAAATATCCAAAAACCAGATGGAATTACCTTGTTAATGACAGGTTGTCAAGAGCACAAGTCCCTAGCCAGGGGGAAGGAATTTCCCTTACCCTTGAGGAATTGAGGAAGATGGAAGATGATGGTGGTGAGGAATTGAGGAATGTGGAAGATGATGAGGAAGGTGAGGAATTTAAACATCTCTAGGAGATTCAAGATACCCTCTGAGGTATGTAAATTTCTTAGGGGTTATACATCAGTTTATCTGCTGAAGAGGATCCAGAAGAGGATCGAAATATACAGATCAATTAATCTTCTGTGTTTCTCTCTCCATGTGGGTTACTGCTGACCACTGACAAGTATTTATTACACTTTAGTTATCCATCAATTTCTTTATCGTTCCAGTCACGGTATTGTGCCTTTTTTGTTACTAACCTTCACTAACCAAACCTAACCCTCACTAACCTAACCTAACCTAACCTAACCCTCACTAACCTAACCTAACCTAACCTAACCCTCACTAACCTAACCTAACCCTCACTAACCTAACCTAACCTTCACTAACCTAACCTAACCCTCACTAACCTAACCTAACCCTCACTAACCTAACCCATCCTTCACTAACCTTGCCTAACCTTCACTAGCCTAACCTAACCTTCACTAACCTAACCTAAACCTTCAATAACCTAACCTAACCCTCACTAACCTAATCTCAACCAAACCTAGCCTGATTTAAGTTAGAAACAGATGATACTACTGCTGCATTGTTGCTGGTGCTGTTGCTTCTATTATTACAAGCATAAACATTCCTCAAGTCAAGTTCTGATCAGCCGGGCTGTGGTGCATACGCTGGAGTAAGGGCGGCTAGCACCGGTAGCCTGAACGACCCGGGCAGCAACCAGATGACCTAGTCTGGGACCTGGGCAGCAACCAGGTGACCTGGTCTGGGACCTAGTCAGCAACCAGGTGACCTGGTCTGGGACCCGGCCAGCAACCAGGTGACCTGGTCTGGGACCTAGCCAGCAACCAGATTACCTGGTTTGGGACCCGGCCAGCAACCAGGTGGCCTGGTCTGGGACATAGCCAGCAACCAGGTGACCTGGTCTGAGACCTAGCTAGCAACCGCAAGCAGGTGACTTAGTCTGGGACCTAGCCAGCAACCAGGTGACCTAGTCTGAGACCGGGCCGCGTGGATGGGGACTTCTGTTCCTACTACCCGGTCGACTGCTTCTACCTTTACTACTACTGTTACTACTACTACTGTTACTACTACTACTGTTACTACTACTACTGTTACTACTACTACTGTTACTACTACTACTGTTACTACTACTACTACTGTTACTACTACTGCTGTTACTATTACTACTGTTACTATGTTACGGTCATTAACATGATGAGTAACGCTGCCCATTAAACTCGTCTCTCGGAGTAAAATAATCTCATTAAGCGTATAAAATACGACGAAATGTGTAAAAAAAAAAAACTGTGCGTATTTTTTAGAGTATCTCTGGAAAAAAAAGGCAAGAGAAAAAAAAGTACTCGAGTCTTTGTTCAACTCCGAGTCCATATGTTTTCAGGGCAAAAATGTTGGCAGTCTTAAAAGCAACCAACTGGTGAAATCAGGTGAGATTAAATTAGCATATAGTGTGGATACTCTCATTCACCCTCGGTACCTAGGTACAACCGTCTCTCTCTCTCTCTCTCTCTCTCTCTCTCTCTCTCTTATATTTTCCATTTAATTATACAATCTCACTTTCGCACGGTAATGAAAGCAGAAATTAGGACCAATATCCCCATGAGTCAATAGGTTGTCACATGGACAAAACTCCCCCACGAAGCAACAGGATGCCACCAGGAGAGGTTCTTGCTCAAACACTGCTATTAATCTACATAAATCACTTCTACGGAGAGAACAAACCATGAATCACTCCAGCAAGTGAACACACGAGGTCTGGTAGATATGCAGACAGTGCAACATGTCAAGAACCATAAGTATATAGTTAAGTGGGCAGCTGCTTCACTTACAAAACAAACAACAGGTGTAAATCCTCAAGTTAATGCTGATTGTTCCAAGAGCTGATTTAAGAGGCACTTAAGTTCTCCCCCAACTTCTAATAACATGTTCATTTTTTTCCACTATAATCTACCTTGTCCATAATTATTATCGCATTTGCTTTGTTTCCTAAGGTGAAGTCCAGGATCTTTTCTTAATTCATGGTATAACGTAAATCTTTGAGGACAATTGTGCTGCAGAGGTCTGAGCTCACGGTCTGATATCCATAAAATCACGTCAGTGCTTCTTCTGCCTCCAGTGTTATATTCTCATGTCAGTGACTGAAGATGTTTACTGTGCAGGCGCAACATTCCAGTCATACCTGAGTGTTGCATATGGGTCTAATTAATCAAAAGGCGCAAAATTATTTACAAAACATCACAATCTAAATGATAACATCATTGATTTTCAAACCTCAACACACAGTGGTAATGTTAAAAAAGATGTTTCTGCACAGACGTGCGGAAAAAATAACGTATTTATTTGACCTCTGTAACTGCAGTGAGAGAGAGAGAGAGAGAGAGAGAGAGAGAGAGAGAGAGAGAGAGAGAGAGAGAGAGAGAGAGCTTGGATCCACTTCGAGGACAGCGTGAAACAAGCTTTTATGCCACAAGACGGGCAGAAAGCAGCAACTTCACTCTGGCTGTACCCTTCTCCAGAACATCACTCCATCTGAGATCATATATACCCAGGATGACTCGAGTATGGAACACATTTGTACAGCATAATGATGTCAATGAGATAAAGTCAGTTGATCAAATGAAAATGCTGGCCCACAGATGGCTCCAACTTCATCCTGTTCCCTACTTGTATGTCTCATAACAATAAAAACGCTTTCAAATGAGCTGATGTAGGTAACAGCTCTTAGCTTGCCAATAAAGTTAGGAATCCTTAACCTGTAAATAGCTTGTCAATAAAGCTAGGGATCCTTAACCTTGTCAAACCCTGTGTACAAGAGAGAGAGAGAGAGAGAGAGAGAGAGAGAGAGAGAGAGAGAGAGAGAGAGAGAGAGAGAGAGAGAGAGTAGTCCTTGTGATTTTCCAGAGCTTATGGCAATACGTCAGCTCTGAGTAGCTTAATCTTATTTAGCTTGTAATGACAATAATTTGCTTCTGGTTGACTGGTAATCAGATTCAAACTGGGTGATAATTGCTTTTTAATTGCCTCTCCCATTTCTTTGTGATTTTTCTCTATCCTTCTCTCGTTTAGAAAGACTTATTTGGAATTCCATTTAAAAAATCTATAAACCTACACCAACCGGAATACATATCTATAAATATTAAAGTTAGACATTCTATGTATATTTTTTTTGTAAATTATCACGTGATTATTGTTTTATATTAAGACGTAAGTTAATTATCCCTAGATAGGTTATTAATATTGTTTATAATGGGCATAAAATTGTCTTTAATCAGATTTAAAGATTTTCTAATTTTATTAAATTTAGCTGATGTTCACTCTAGATTGTAATAATAATAATAACTAAATAATAAAGAAGAATAAAAATAACAATAACATTAATAATTAGAATAATAATATTATTAACTAAATATTTTTCTATTAACACATCATTCACTCCATCACTGTCTTGCCAGAAGGGTGCTTTACACTACAGTTTTTTAACTGCAACATTAACACCCCTCCTTCAGAGTGCAGGCACTGTACTTCCCATCTCCAGGACTCAAGTCCGGCCTGCCGGTTTCCCTGAACCCCTTCATAAATGTTACTTTGCTCACACTCCAACAGCACGTCAAGTATCAAACACCATTTGTCTCCATTCACTCCTATCAAATACGCTCACGCACGCTTGCTAGAAGTCCAAGCCCTTCGCACACAAAACCTCCTTTACCCCCTCCCTCTAACCCTTTCTAGGCCGACCCCTACCCCGCCTTCCCTCCACTACAGATTTATACATTCTCGGAGTCATTCTGTTTTGTTCCAGTCTCTCTACATGTCCAAACCACACCAACAACCCTTCCTCAGCCCTCTGGATAATAGTTTTGCTAATCCCGCACCTCCTCCTAATTTCCAAACTACGAATTCTGTGCATTATATTCACACCACACATTGCCCTCAGACATGACATCTCCACTGCCTCCAGCCTTCTCCTCGCTGCAACATTCATCACCCATGCTTCACACCCATACAAGAGTGTTGGTACAAATATACTCTCATACATTCCCCTCTTTGCCTCCAAGGACAAAGTTCTTTGTCTCCAAAGATAAAAATAACAATAACAATATTAATAATAACATTAATAATAATACACTATATTAAGAACACAGTATATTGAGTACAAAATATTAGTATAGTATATTTAGTACTCTTACTAAACACAGTATGTTTAGTACAGAATATAATGCAGAGTACTAAGCGCAGTATACTGTGTATATTAAAGTCATTATAATAGGCAAAGGTCCACATTTCAGAAATGCTCTTAACAGAAAATAGAGAGAGAGAGAGAGAGAGAGAGAGAGAGAGAGAGAGAGAGAGAGAGAGAGAGAGAGAGAGAGAGAGAGAGAGAGAGAGAAAATAAAGCTTTATGAGTTAGATGAGTCAGGTAATTAACTGCAGGTTCCTCGCAGTGTTCGTTACCACATACATATTAAAGAATTAGACTTATGTTACTTTCTCTCTCTCTCTCGTTAGCTTTAACTAGTATAAATTATTATAGAACAAAGAGCGTGAGTAATTAAAGCCAAGTAAAGCCGTGTTAATTTTGATAGTCAGTGTTGCCACCTTTGTTGTGCAAAGTGGTGTCAGTCTTGCCAGTGTCCTGCCCACCCCGGATTATCATCATTATTATAATCAAAACTAAGTGGTAAACCCACAAGGTCACACAGCACTGCAGGGTAGGGTGTGCTAACGGTTTAATATACTTGATCTGAGACTAGCGAGTGTGGGAAAGGAGCGAGGAGTGTTAAACGATAATCAAAGTCTGTGTAATAACTCTGTTGCCGAGAAAAAGTCAAAGAGGGAGTCTGTGTCGAAGGTGGGGCCGTCAGCGAGCATGCCCGCGCCCGAACACCACCGAAGAAGTATAGTGAAAGTCTGTTTGTGATATATCACGAAATCGGTAAATCACAAAACGGATGGGAATCGAACCCACGGCCTGCGAGCCCGAAAACTCGCAGGCCAGTGTGTTAACCACAGGTCGATGCCGGCCAAACAATATTCATCTAACTAAATATATTTCTATAGTGTAGTAATGCAGTAATGCAGGATTTTACAGATAAATCCCACACAGCATTAGCTGTGGCGTGCTCTAGCTCAAGTGGTGTGACCGGGACTTGCCTAGGAGGAGCACTACAACAGGCCGGCAAGGCTGTTATGCTGCTCCTTATTTCTTACGTTCACAGAGAGGCTACCCATGTTTACGGTCTTCGTGGTATATGCTTTAGTTCCTTCCATAAAGAAAAAATCTTGGGTTCAATTAATCTGTTATACGAATCATAAAACAAAGGGATGGTGACAGTTCTTAAAGTGTTCATAAGGTGTCAGGTGTTTAAATCAAAGAGCTTAAAAATTGTATATATAAAGAAATAGGTGTTAAGCTAAATTAATTGACT
>NC_091348.1:15972111-16014611 GCF_038502225.1 Cherax quadricarinatus
GTGCGATGTCAGCAAACTAGCGGTGACCTGCAGCATGGCTCCTGTGCTGTGTCAGCAAGCTAGCGGTGACCTGCAGCATGGCTCCTGTGCTGTGTCAGCAAGCTAGCGGTGACCTGCAGCATGGCTCCTGTGCTGTGTCAGCAAGCTAGCGGTCACCTGCAGCATGGCTCCTGTGCTGTGTCAGCAAGCTAGCGGTGACCTGCAGCATGGCTCCTGTGCTGTGTCAGCAAGCAAGTGCTGACCTGCAGCATGGCTCCTATGCTGTGTCAGCAAGCTAGTGGTCACCTGCAGCATGGCTCCTGTGCTGTGTCAGCAAGCTAGCAGTCACCTGCAGCATGGCTCCTGTGCTGTGTCAGCAAGCTAGCGGTGACCTGCAGCATGGCTCCTGTGCTGTGTCAGCAAGCTAGCGGTGACCTGCAGCATGGCTCCTGTGCTGTGTCAGCAAGCTAGCGGTGACCTGCAGCATGGCTCCTGTGCTGTGTCAGCAAGCTAGCGGTCACCTGCAGCATGGCTCCTGTGCTGTGTCAGCAAGCTAGCGGTCACCTGCAGCATGGCTCCTGTGCTGTGTCAGCAAGCTAGCGGTGACCTGCAGCATGGCTCCTGTGCTGTGTCAGCAAGTTAGCGGTGACCTGCAGCATGGCTCCTGTGCTGTGTCAGCAAGCTAGCGATGACCTGCAGCATGTCTCCTGTGGTGTGTCAGCAAGCTAGCGGTGACCTG
This sequence comes from Cherax quadricarinatus, assembly GCF_038502225.1. NCBI lineage: Eukaryota > Metazoa > Arthropoda > Malacostraca > Decapoda > Parastacidae > Cherax > Cherax quadricarinatus. The sequence goes on from NC_091348.1 coordinate 15,972,830, forward strand.
CAGCATGGCTCCTGTGCTGTGTCAGCAAGCTAGAGGTCACCTGCAGCATGGCTCTTGTGCTGTGTCAGCAAGCTAGCGGTCACCTGCAGCATGGCTCCTGTGCTGTGTCAGCAAGCTAGCGGTGACCTGCAGCATGGCTCCTGTGCTGTGTCAGCAAGCTAGCGTTGACTGCTGACCCAAGAACCTATGATTTTGACACTAAAATAATTGGAGGTGAGGCGACCAACATCCTTGAGAAGCTTCACTTCCGGTCTCTTGCTTCCACCTTACCTTCCACCAGTGTGCAGACCTGCAACTCCAACTTATATATCACTGTGCAACCTGTATCACCCTGCAACCTGTATCACTGTTTCGTTCTGTAACCTCTGTATCATTGCAAATTCTGCATCACTTGATTAAACTCTACAGAGCCAAACGTTGTTCCAATAAGATTTCGTCCTTCAACTTGTTTTTTCACTCCTTCACTCCCTCCAGCCTTTTCTCTCCATCTTTCCTTCCCTCGATATTTTCTCCCTAATCTCTCTCTCTCTCCCTAATTGCCTGCCTTCTCTCCATCACCTCAGGTCATTCTTCCATGTGTTGCTGCCCTCTTTCCCCTTTCCTTCCATGATCGTTCCCTCCCTCTCTTATCTTCTGGTCTTTTACACGAGTGCTGTCGCCCTGTTCACCGTTCCCTCCCTCCCTCCCTTCCATCCTCTCACCTTCGCTCCCTCCCATTCTCCCCCCTTCCCTCCCTCCCTCCCATCCCCCCCTTCCCTCCCTCACCTCAGGTCATTCCACGGGGGCTCATGTCCTTCATAGTTCCCTCGTTAAGTCACTTCAGAACGCCACACGCACGTCAGGTCTCGACAGATTTACTAAAGTGTTATTTTACAGTTCACCTTCGCTACACTTTGAATAGGGCACAAATTTTAATTACACTTTATATTTTAAAGAGAGAAAAATGCATTTATTTTAAAAGTTTAATTGCAAGAGTGAATTTTTTAACACCGCTAAGGCGACTCGCAAAAGAAAACACCTTCACCAGTATTCGTTCCCTAACAATATTTACAGAAATACACAAATATCGCGCTACAATGACCCACATAATATTCAGTGAGCACACACTATATTTCTCATCTACAAAAATTCTGATTGGTTAACCAGTTTACCTTAATCCCTTCACAGATATTATCTTTTTTACACACTACAACAGCTCGTCAAATCACATCCCTCATCACCACAAAATTACTTCCATTCACTCCGATCTAATATATTCAAACTTGGTTTCATGACGTTCAAGCTGCTGCCTCTCAATACCTCCTTCAAATCCACGTTCCAGCCATTACTCAGACGTTCCCTTTAACTCATTCCATCCACCCCAGAGTTATGTATCATCTTAATCAATCTTACTCCTCTTAATCAGTACATCTTATACTCTTTCTCTTAACCAGTCTATCTTATACCCCTTCTCTTAACCAGTCTATCTTATATCCCTTCTATTAACCAGTCTATCTTATATTCCTTCACTCTAGATTACCTGTCTTAACAAACCCTCTTCTAAGTCTTTTTAATTATACTTTCATAACAGCCCGACATCTAACTTTTCCATTCCTTATTCTGTCCATACTATTCACAACACACGTTGATCTTAAACAATATTTCTACTGCCCCAGCATCCTTGCTGCAACGTCTGAAGACCATACCTCACACCTAGATAAAAGTGTTGGCACTACAATGAAACATTACCCCCTTTTTTGTGCATCCACTGATGAACTTCGTTCTACAGACTCCTCAAGACTACTAGTGCTTTCTTCCTCTTATTTACTCCGTGTCCTACCTTATCCTCCATACTTCCATCATCTGGAACATCCACTACCAAGACTGGAATATGTCTACTTCCACCGTACTCCTTCCGTCCAGTCTGATCTCCAAGCTTTCATTCTTTATATTTCTACTGTCTCACATTACTTGCTCTTTTGCTTTATGTCTATTTTCGACTTCCTTCTTTTACACACTTTTATCTACTCCACCATCAGCTTCAGCAACTTCTCTTCCAGATCTCTGAAGAGCACTGCGGCGTCAGCAAGCAGAAATTGTGACAGTTTCCTCTGAATAAAATTCACAATTATTTTTCAAGACTACACCTCTCGCTGACACTATGTTCTTCACTTTTTACAACCCCAGCTATACCTGTGGATATTACAAAGACAGAGTAGTGCAAGTCTTCAAGACAACGATTCGCTCAAGAAAAGCTTTATCAAGTACTGAATTGAAAAAGCTCTCTTTAAACGAATCGTCTTTATAGAGCTCTGCTCTCTCGTATTACCCATATTTATTGAAACTGCCTCCTACTGTATCTAAACACGAGCATGAAGACACAAAAAGTAGAACTAGCTCTTACTGTGGCAGCATTTCGATTCATCAGCATTGCACTCTTAAGTCATGACTTGAAACGTAACCTCAACGAAAGCTTACACTGCAAGTTGTATCTTCATACCCACGCCTGTGGCCATGACGCCTCTCAATCCATCTATAAACAAAATAAATGTCTCACAAACAACCATCTCTTAGGAAAACTCTCAAGTCAAAATTTAAAATCAAACTATGGTCAAGAACGGACCGAATCGTCATAAGTTTCCTTTCCTAAGAACGGGTTACGTGTGATCTGTTGCAGCTATGGTATTGTGACTTTTATTCTTCGGTATAGGGCTATATTGACACGATGTTGCTAGCAAACATTCCTCTTATCTCTTCCCTAACTCAGGTTAGAGTACAGAGTGAATGACCATCGTGTATTCAGTTGTATAGAGGACACCCTCGCTTCAACCAACATTTTGACTTTCGCTGCTAAAAGACACAGGTTGCAGAGGAAGCTTTCGTTGCGACAACAAACTTAGTCCTATAGCTTCCATGGCCAAGTATGTGCTTACAACTGGGGTGACATGTCCTATGGTACTGGGCACCTGATATCTGAAGCACTAATGGCCGAGTGGACTAAGAAGTGTCGAAATTTTGGTGGGCTTCTCAACGCTCTATGTAGAATGACTTGATAAACCAACACATAAGAGCTACGCCTCTGCATCCCTTTCCACTTTCACCCTCTGTATTTACTTATACTCTTATTAATATTTCAGACGAGTACAGAACTACGCATTTCACAATACATTTTTATCATTATTTACTTGAATAATAAAATTATAGGTGAAGAGTGTACCGGTGTACCAATACCAGTGACAAGTAATTATTACGAACGAGAAAGTGCCACCGAGGATTAAAAAACGTTGGAGTTTGTGAAGTTGTAGTTTAGAAACATTTTCCTACGGACTTAAACATCAATTAGCAATATTATATTATAACACACGTCGGTTTCACAACTACGAAGGAATAACTTGTCTCGCCTGACGTAACTGTGCCATTCGAAGGTCGGGAATGAGAGTTCCTTATTTGTACACGTCATCCGCTACAACCTCCGAGTATGATACAAAGACAAAAATACAAAGTAAACGGCATTATTCGTTAACGTTTCGCTCTGCTTAGAGCGAAACGTTGAAAAAAAAATTAAGGCTCCGTCCGCATACATACTGGTGTTGCAACCCGCGTATTAATAGCCGAGTCTGACTTCTTGAGAGGATTTTGTCTGGAGTGGCTCCATTATGATGATGGGCTATTAAAAAAACGAAAACCTTAGCGTATGTAACGTAACTTAAAGCAGCTCTCCGAGTAGTGATTCTCCGGCAAAGTTTGGATGGAGTGAATGTAAGATGTGTGTGTACTCACCTAGTTGTGGTCGCAGGGGTCGATTCACAGCTCCTGGCCCCGCCTCTTCACTGGTCGCTACTAGGTCACTCTGCCTGCTCCATGACCTTTATCATACCTCTTCTTAAAGATATGTATGGATCCTGCCTCCACTACATCACTTCCCAGACTATTCCACTTCCTGACAACTCTGTGACTGAAGAAATACTTCCTAACATCCCTGTGATTCATCTGAGTCTTCAACTTCCAATTGTGACCCCTTGTTGCTGTGTCCCATCTCTGGAACATCTTGTCTCTGTCCACCTTGTCAATTCCTTTCAGAATTTTATATGTCGTTAACATATCCCCTCTATTTCTCCTGTCCTCCAGCGTCGTCAGATCGAGTTCTATTAACCCCTCCTCGAAGGATATGTCCCTTAACTCCGGGACTAGTCTTGTTGCAAACCTTTGCACATCCTCTAATTTACGTACGTGCTTGGCTAGGTGTGGGTTCCAAAGTGGTGCTGCATACTCCAATATGGGTCTGACGTACACAGTGTACAGGGTCCTGAACGATTCTTTATTAAGATGGAATGCTGTTCTTAGGTTTGCTAGTCGCCCAAATGCTGCAGCAGTTATTTGGTTAATGTGTGCCTCAAGAGAGGTGCCCGGTGTTATACTCACCACAAGACACTTTTCTTTGAATGAGGTTTGTAGTCTTTGGCTCCCTGTGTGTGTGTGTGTGTGTGTGTGTGTGTGTGTGTGTGTGTGTGTGTGTGTACTCACCTAGTTGTACTCACCTAGTTGAGGTTGCGGGAGTCGAGTCCGAGCTCCTGGCCCCGCCTCTTCACTGATCGCTACTAGGTCACTCTCCCTGAGCCGTGAGCTTTATCATACCTCTGCTTAAAGCTATGTATGGATCCTGCCTCCACTACATCGCTTCCCAAACTATTCCACTTACTGACTACTCTGTGGCTGAAGAAATACTTCCTAACATCCCTGTGATTCATCTGTGTCTTCAGCTTCCAACTGTGTCCCCTTGTTACTGTGTCCAATCTCTGGAACATCCTGTCTTTGTCCACCTTGTCAATTCCTCTCAGTATTTTGTATGTCGTTATCATGTCCCCCCTATCTCTCCTGTCCTCCAGTGTCGTCAGGTTGATTTCCCTTAACCTGTGTGTGTGTGTGTGTGTGTGTGTGTGTGTGTGTGTACTCACCTAATTGTATTAACCTAGTTGTGGTTGCAGGGGTCGAGACTCAGCTCCTGGCCCAGCCTCTTCACTGACCGCTACTGGGTCCTCCTCTCCCTGCTCCATGAACTTTATCATACCTCGTCTTAAAACTATGTATGGTTCCTGCCTCCACTACATCACTTGGCAAACTATTACACTTCCTAACAACTCTGTGGCTGAAGAAATACTTTCTAACATCCCTTTGACTCATCTGAGTCTTCAACTTCCAATTGTGGCCTCTTGTTTCTATGTCCCATCTCCGGAACATCTTGTGTCTGTCCACCTTAACTATTCCACGCAGTATTTTGTATGTCGTTATCATGTCATCCCTGACCCTTCTGTCCTCCAGTGTCGTCAGGCCGATTTCCCTTAACTTTTCTTCGTAACTCTGGCTCTAGCCTTGTTGCAAACCTTGGCACTTTCTTTAATTTCTTGACGTGCTTGACCAGATGTGGGCTCCAAACTGGTGCTGTATACTCCAGTATGGGCCTGACGTACACAGTGTATAGAGTCTTGAACGATTCCTTACTGAGGTATCGGAACGCTGTTCTCAGGTTTGCCAGGCGCCCATATACTGCAGCAGTTATCTGGTTGATGTGTGCTTCCGGCGACGTGCTCGGTATTTTATTCACCCCAAGATCTTCTCCTTGAGCGAGGTTTGCAGTCTTTGGCCGCCTAGCCTATACTCTGTCTGCGGTCTTCTTTGCCCTTCCCCGATCTTTATGACTTTGCATCTGGCGGGGTTAAATTCTAGGAGCCAGTTGCTGGACCACGAGTCCAGCCTGTCCAGGTCTCTTTGTAGACCTATGTGTGTATGTGTGTGTGTGTGTGTGTGTGTGTGTGTGTGTGTGTGTGTGTGTGTGTGTGTGTGTGTGCTTCCTCGGGGTATATGATTCTTCCCCACCACTCCAGAGCAACATACGACACGGAGGTGGAGATGGAGGTGTGGAGTTGTGTGTGGGGGTGGATGGAAGAGTGCCGTGAGAGTGCCAGTGTGTGTCCTGAGTGAGGGTGACACCGTGCCTGAGGGATGGAGGCTGCCCACACTGTGCCAAATTGTTATGGCGGTTTTATATCATGGTCACCAGAGTTGCTTACACGCGCACCCACTCATAAACACACACACACACATAAACACACACACACACACACACACACATACACACACACACACACACATACACACACACACACACACACACACACACACACACACACGCGCGCGCGCGCGCGCGCGCAAAAGGTGCGTATCGACAAGTGCCTTTAACAACTGGCAACTAACAATAAATTTTCGGCTTCATGTATTGTATGAAGTCACAGCTTATTAAAAAGTTGACATTTCGGTGATCATTCACCATTTTCAGGGTCTCCCACATTAAACAATAACATCCCCTGAATGAACAACTCATGGGATGTGAGGGAGTTGTTTAAACACAACCTCATTCTCACTGTGTACAGAGAGTGAGATAATGTGGTCGAGTCTTCAGGTGTTGAGAGAGAGAGAGAGAGAGAGAGAGAGAGAGAGAGAGAGAGAGAGAGAGAGAGAGAGAGAGAGAGAGAGAGAGAGAGAGAGAGAGAGAGAGAGAGAGAGAGAGAGAGAGAATATAGGTAACAACTTTTAGCTTGCAAATAAGGTTAGGAACCTTAACCTAACCTTGTAAAACCCTGTGTAGAGAGAGAGATTACTTAATATAAGGCCGTATGGTAAGACCTGCCTATATAATGGCGTAGACATTTGTACAATATCTGGGTATCTTAACTTTGGGAAGTTTACCCGACTAGTTATTTTTCAGCCTTAAAGGTGGATGAGGTAATCAGTCTCTAATCCTTAAAGTGGTGTTCAGTACCTTAGTCTTGACCAAACTCACCAAGACTAAGGTACAGAACACCTTCAAGTATGAGGCCCTGATTATCACATCTTTCACTGTCTCCAGCTACTAAGCTCTGAATTAAGAACGCCACTGATCGGCGAAACGTCCTCAAAATAAAGATACTCAGATGTTTCACATGCGACTAATACATCAATTTGTAGCTCTGGGAAAAGGTCGGACAAATGCGCTGGTGGGAGTTGATGGTTTTGATAAGGACTTGCTCTGTGTGGGCCAGTAGGTGTGCTGCAGTGCTCCTCCATTCTTATGTTCCTGTGTACTGTATACCAGTAATGCTAGGAGACCTACTCGTATACCTGAGTACTCGTGTACTCAGCATTATTTACCTCTTACACACAAGACAACAATTAGACACATGTGGAACATCTGGGTGTTTGTATTTGCAAACGTTTAGCCATCCAGTGGCTTTATCAATACAAGGACATAACGTGAAGAAAGCAGTACTCACATACGCCAGTATATAAGCCCCAGTCTTCCTGCCTGTGCTTCCGAGTCTTCAAGACTACGGTGCTCTTCACTTGCTCCAAGGCTGAGGGACTGATTTACCTCAACTTTTGTATGTAGTTCTACTTCACATTATGTCCTTGTTTTGTACTGATAAAGCCACTGGATGGCGAAACGTCTACAAATAGATACCCAGATGTTGCACATGTGTCATCTTGACGGTACTGTATAACATTTATGTACAACCTGGGTACGTACAAGAATGGTATACAATACCGACAAGATGAAATTAAGACATGTGCAACATCTGGGTATCTTTATTGTAGACGTTTCGCCATCCAGTGGCTTTATCAATACAAATTCCCGGAGATAATTTGAAGACAGTAGAACTATATACATAAGATGAGGTAATCAGTCCCTCAGCCTTGGAGTTGGTGCGAAGAGCACCGTAGTCGTGGAGATTCTGAAGCAGAGGCAAGGAGCCTGGCGCTTATATACTAACGTCAGGTGGAAAGGGTAGGCGGGATTCTCCAATAGAAGTAGGTTCTTGCCAGGCTCCTTGCTTCTGCTTCAGAATCTCCACGACTACGGTGCTCTTCGCTCCAACTCCGAGGTTGAGGGACTGATTACCTCATCTTCTGTATATGGTTCTACTCTATTCAAATTATATCCTGGAATTTGTACTGATAAAGCCACTGGATGGCGAAACGTTTACAATGAAGATACCCTGATGTTGCATATGTGTCTTAATTTCAACCTGGGTATCTTATTATGAAAACGTTTCGCCCACCAGTGGCCTTTTCAATAGATTATATACTGGAAACAGTGGAAGGTGAGGAAAACGTTGTACTTGTCTTATTCGTCACCCTGCCTCTACCTTACCTTTGACGGGTTACCAGAGTTTTCTCTACTCCTGCAGCCAGACCCTTTGGCCAGGCTTGTCCGGTGCTTGCCTGATCAGCCAGGCTGTTGCTACCTGTCAGTAATTTGCATCATTACCATAAACAGACAGAATCAGGCCTGTAATCATCAGGCAGAGGACACATATTCTTAGAGAATACAGAGAATATAAATTTAACAATAGAGAGGAAAGGAGAATTTCAACATATTCTAGATTAATGAAGATACGTATTTTTTTTTTTACTCGAAAACTTTCTCAAAAAAATAAAAAAATATTAAATTGTTTACGCATTTTGTAAAGAAACAAAAAAAAAAATTCAAAGAATAACTTGGACTCCTCGAGCCTTGACGCCGGCGAGAATCTCTTGATCCGAGGAACTGAACCTGTTCTCACTTTCCCGGGATCGAACCCAAGTGCCTGTCATTTATCAGACGCTATATGACGCTCAGGGTTTTAACGCTTTCTTATGAATATAATAATAACAACAACAATATTATAATAATATTGACAACAATATTAAAAATAATAATAATAAATAATAATAATAAATGATAATACATAATAATAATAATAATAATAATAATAATAATAATAATAATACGTAATAATAATAATAATAATAATAATAATAATAATAATAATAATACGTAATAATAATAATAATAATAATAATAATAATAATAATAATAATAATAATAATAATAATAATAATAATAATACGTAATAATAATAATAATAATAATAATAATAATAATAATAATAATAATAATAATAATAATAATAATAATAATAAAAATAATAATAATAATAATAATAATAATAATAATAATAATAATAAAAATAATAATAATAATAATAATAATAATAATAATAATAATAATAATAATAATAATACCAGGGGTGAATATTCTTTACATTAACACGTAATTGTCTCTTGACAGACGAGACTGAGTTACACAACTTTTAATGTGTGATATATACATATGTATATTTATTCAACGAACTGGTGAACAAGTGTTATCACAATATGCAGAACAACCACTGAAAAAAATAATGAAATTCCAAGCGTTTTTGTGAAGACGTGACCCTTAAAGTTCATCAAAGGTGATGACTCTTAAGTCCATCATCCTTGAAGACCACGTCTTCAAGGATGATGGACTGATTACATCGTCTTTACATCTCTACTGCTTCTGCTAACTGAAGAAGCCTACTGTGTAGGCCTAACGTTTTGGAATAAAGATACCTAACTGTTGCACATGTCCTATCAACCTGTCGGTATTGTATACCATTATCATATTCACCTCTCGGTGTATGTATCCGGCACGTCCAGCCGGAGTGATACTCTCATAGGAGTATTGTCTTTTTTTGTTTTCTTTAACAAAGCGAGCAGCGCTGTATAGCCCTTGTGGCTTAGCGCTTTTTTTTATTATTATAATAATAATAATTTAACAAAGCGAAGACAACTTGTGTGTACGAAAGCACTGCAAGATACATGGACGTGTCAGTGGTTTTGACTGTGCTGATTGTTCCTTGTTAATAACAATACTTTCACTAATAATTTTGAGGCAAAAACTTGAAACTACGTATTTACCCTAAAAAAATCTAAATGCTAATTTTATTTATTATAAATCTGGTTTCCTTGTTCCCAGAAAAGGAATTTCTTTGGTATTATTATTAATGGAAAATAAAATGCGGTACCTGGGGAATAAAATGGCTGGAAGGTTGGAATGAAGTGAGTACATCTTACAATTCCTCTTACAATTATAGCATTTGAATGGTTCGGCTACGTAGATCCTGACAGGGATGAACGTGAGCAGCACTGACACTAAATTAATGTATATAATATTTATGGAGAGACTAAAACCATGTTTAATCATTCACCTATACCTGGAACAGGTACAGGAATCTGCAGAAGAGAGTCTGTAACAAGACTTGATAGGTTTCGTCACTGTTGTCATGTCGGACAGAACAGTGCTCGGCACCCAGGAATGTTTTGACCGATTATAATTACCAGTTGCTTCCAGTGACATATCTACATGCTTAGTATTTTTTCCAGTCTAGCTCTAGCAGATTCTAGTTCCGTAAGGTTAGGTTGGTACTACCCTCCATACAGCAGTTAAAATGTGATGAATGGTTTGAAAAACCGACAAGTTGAAGATTGAGACACTGATGCAGCATATGGGAATCTTTATTCAGGAAACGTTTCGCCACACAGTGGCTTCATCAGTCCAATACAAAGAGGAAGGCGTAAGGAGAGGAGGAGTATGAGGTAATCAGTCCCTCAACCTGGAGTCGATGTGGTCAGTCCATCAAGATTGATGGACTGACCACATCGACTCAAGGTTGAGGGACTGATTACCTCATACTCCTCCTCTCCTTACGCCTTCCTCTTTGTATTGGACTGATGAAGCCACTGTGTGGCGAAACGTTTCCTGAATAAAGATTCCCATATGCTGCATCAGTGTCTCAATCTTCAACTTGTCGGTTTTTCAAACCATTCATCACAACTGTCAGACACTGCAGCATCATGGGATCTTGTTACAAAGAATTCTTCAACACTTGTTCAACCTTTGGACGAAGACCTACTTCGACTAGTGGATGGTACCACTATGACCCCGCCTCCGCCTGCTTCACCTCATCTCACTACAGTATATAAGCCACGTCTACGGCCCTATGCTGTACATTCTACAAGATTGATGGACTGAACACATCGACTCCAGGCTGAGGGACTGATTACCTCATACTCCTCCTCTCCTTACGCCTTCCTCTTTGTATTGGACTGATGAAGCCACTGTGTGGCGAAACGTTTCCTGAATAAAGATTCCCATATGCTGCATCAGTGTCTCAATCTTCAGCAGTTAAAATACCTGTACAACGCACCGCAGCTAAGTACCGGTACCAGTCACCACAGCTAAGATACCAGTACAACGCACCACATCCCAGCTAAGTTGCCAGTACTAGCCACCATACCACAGTTAAGGTACCAGTACAACGCACCACAGCACAGCTAAGGTGCCAGTACTAGCCACCACACAACAGCTAAGGTAGCGCTACTAGCCACCATACCACAGCTAACGTATCAGTACTAGCCACCAAACCACAGTTAAGGTACCAGTACTAGCCACCACACCACAGTTAAGGTACCAGTACTAGCCACCACACCACAGTTAAGGTACCAGTACTAGCCACCACACCACAGTTAAGGTACCAGTACTAGCCACCACACCGCAGTTAAGGTACCAGTACTAGCCACCACACCACAGTTAAGGTACCAGTACTAGCCACCACACCACAGTTAAGGTACCAGTACTAGCCACCACACCACAGTTAAGGTACCAGTACTAGCCACCACACCACAGTTAAGGTACCAGTACTAGCCACCACACCACAGTTAAGGTACCAGTACTAGCCACCACACCACAGTTAAGGTACCAGTACTAGCCACCACACCACAGTTAAGGTACCAGTACTAGCCACCACACCACAGTTAAGGTACCAGTACTAGCCACCACACCACAGTTAAGGTACCAGTACTAGCCACCACACCACAGTTAAGTACCCACCAGCAACAGCCTCACCGTCAGTCTTCGCAAGAATATCAAGGAACTGTCATGGTGGACGACCACAAGATTTCCACTGGGACTCTTGAGCATTATTTACCTAAAACTTTTACGTGGCATGAAAGATGGATGAAAAGGTAGGAAAGATGGCTGGAAAGACGGGAAAGATGGCTGGAAAGACGGGAAAGATGGCTGGAAAAGCGGGTAAGATAGTTGAAAAGGCGGAAACGTTGGTTGGAAAGGCAGTAAAGATAGAAAGGCAGGAAGGATGATTGGAAATTAAGGAAAGATGAGTGGAAAAGAAGGAAAGATGGTTGAAAAGGAGGAAAGATAATTGGAAAGACAGACAGATGGTTATAATGACGTGAAAATCGGTTGAAAAGGAAAGGATATCTGGCAAGAACGAAAATATGACTGGGAAGATGTAAATTGTTGGGGAAACTACTTATTTATTTCTTGTCGGTGTTGTCTGTAATACTTGATGATAAGTCGAAGGTAGCGAGTTTAGTGAAAAATTTGCTTGATCAAAGACTGAAGGTTCATCAGCTCTATCGGATCCTTATAGAGTATTTGATAAGATATGAAAAGATAGAAAAATCAACAATACCATAATAAGAAACAATTCTATTAATTTGTAAAACTAGTGAAGAATATAAAACACTTAAACAAGAAATTAATCCTACTTGAAGCAAAGAAATTAAAAAATGAAATATATAAATAGTGACTCAACGTTAATATGTACACAACACGTAGTGGAGAATGGTGCCGTGACGATGTCCTGGGCACGTAGCTCTGAGTCGTGGCTTGGGACGCCGAGCTGTTGTTGATGACGATGGGGGGGGGGGGAGGGGATTCCACAGGTGGACGTGACTTTTGACACACTGAGTAGACAGTGACCCCAACACGAGTAGAGATTCTGACGAACAGAGGTACTGGGATCCTCTGGCCACCACAACACTTGTGAAGCAGTTGAGTCACCAGTAGAGAACCGCCATGAAACGTTGGTGGGGTTATAACTGAGGGACGGCTGCTAGAATAGGATGTATTATTATTATAATCAAAGGGGGAAACGCTAAACCCACAGGATTATACAGCGCCTGTGGGGGGGATGTGGAAGGTATTCAGGTTTAATTCAGGGAACTGGAGTACAGATCCAATTTCCTATATCAAGAGCCCCTCACCAGCATCAAGGAACCTTCCTTGAGGGGAGAATGGTGTGTAGCTGATTGCGAGTCGGCTACGAGTGGAAGGGGGACCAGTGTAGGTAGAAATGCCAAATTGACTGGCAGATTTTTTCAAGATCTATGCTGCCCCTCTTATCTCGCCTGTGTCGGATGACCCGACCCGACAATCAAGGCTAAAATAAAGAAATACAAAATTACACACCACTCGAGAAATCACACATGATAGGCGTACGGCCTTGATAATGATGACGTTACACTAGGTACATTCAACTCAGGACAGGTAGAATTAGTGAAAGAAACGTAAACAAGAGTGAAGCTCTTGTTTAAACCTGTTGTATGACCCTTGTCGGTTTAGCGCTTTGATTATAATAATAATACTAATCTTGTTTAAACCAAATTAACCCAAACACATAATAAATTAAACAGGAGTGGAATGAATACTTACAGATGTGATGGGAGCCGAAAGTCAAGTGACTGACAACCGGTCGGAGAGACACTAGTTACCTCCCACCGGATGTAGACACGGGGGGAGGGGGTGGGGGGTTGCAGCGGGAACGCTACACCCACCTAACAGAACAAACATACTGCCCAACTCCCACCATCATTCATTCATACTTCCACCACTCCTATCTAATGAATTTTTCCTTCACAAAGAACATTCTTCAAGGTATTCATTACTGAGGGTATGGAAAGCTCTTAGGGAAAAAAATATGACAACACCGCATTTAGTTTTAGTGTCTTGGTGTGAAAAGAAGTGGAAATGACCGTATTTATAGATGAATGTGAAACATGTGCAATTCTTTCGACTGTGTTCAGTTGAACAGAAAGGTGACTAAAATGTTGAACACAGATGAAGAGACTGAGATGTTCAGAGTTTCAGCCTTAATAGAAGTGGAGAACTGATTTTGTAGTATTGGTCTATGAGTTACTCAGAAACGAAGGTTCTCTGCTAAAGTTGTCGAGTCAAACCTCAAGCAAAGGGAGAGTGTCAGGGGTTTCCTCCTCCGAGTATATACTTAATAGAATGTTCAACCTGCTTAAGTTTGCGTTAGAGGGTATTAAATCAAATCTTCTCGGAATAAGATGGTAGTCGGTGGTGTTCGGGATGACGACACCATCTTCGTTCCGGGTAGGGACGATGATGATGGTAACTTCTGTTAGAGCTGAGGCCACTGGTGCACCGGCGAGAAAAAAGAAAAAGCTTGGTGCGGAGAGGGTCGAGATGACGATGCCTTTAAAATAGCCTTTCTGGTCATTCGTGTCTTTATATCAGTAGTTGTTCACTATACAGTGGAGGTCTTGTGGTTTAAGTACACCTGTGGCAAACTGTAGACTTCAGATTCCGTGGTGGATAGAGGGAGAAACGACAGGTTCCCTATAATGGCGGGTCTACCCAAATGTCTAGGTACTGTTTTTGTAAAGGTAGAATTTCTTTGTGAGTTTAACTTTTTGTTAAATGTTTGCCCTGGCGATTACACAGCGTATAATTTCAATCGTACGTTTATCTAGAGTGCTCCAGAGTGCAGTGTCTAACATTCTAGCATGGAGAAAAGCTCCTTCACTGTATTGAAGTCGTCGAATGGTACCGACATTATAAATTTAACAACGTTAAAAACTGTAAATGTTCAAAACACCGAATAACGATAGGGTTCGAGCGCTTCGTAAAAAAAAAAAAAAAAAATGAAACAAGTACTCTGAGAAACCTTACAGAAGTTATCAAAGCAGTTCTTTCTTAATTTTAATGACCCTCTGCATCACGTTGTGTTATGCCAAGTACGTGTGTGTGACCCCAGGGGTCACGAGGTCATGTGACTGCCTCACCGTTACTCTGTTGTCTCGTTTTCAATATCAGTAATCTGAGAGTCAGTTAAAAATTTTTATGCAATATTTGAGGTAATAATACTGTACTTTTCTCTGTCTTAACTAGCTGGATAGTAAAAGATAGTCCTCAGCCGAGATAATAGTAGAGAGTACTCAGTCTAGGTAGCAGCTGATAGCACTCAATGGAGATAGTAGAAGATAGTCCTAAGTTGAGACGGTAGTGAATAGTCCTCACACGAGATAGTAATAATCCTCAGCAGGTAGCCTTGGTGAATGTTAAGTCTTTTGTTATCTGTCTTTCCCATGTACTCCATTGTACTTCCACGTGTACTCCACTGTACTTCCATGTGTACTCCACTGTACTTCCATGTGTACTCCACTGTACTTCCACGTGTACTCCACTGTACTTCCACGTGTACTCCACTGTACTTCCACGTGTACTCCACTGTACTTCCACGTGTACTCCACTGTACTTCCACGTGTACTCCAATCTACAAGCGCTTTTGAATTAAAGCACCGGAGCTACTTTCCTCTTCCTTGCTTCAAAACCTTCAAAACCTTCCCCAGTCGTTGCAAGACTCATACAGGTTTACCACTTCCTCATGATAATAATAATAATAATAATAATAATAATAATAATAATAATAATAATAATAATAATAATAATAATACTATTATTATTATTATTATTATTATCATTATTATTATTAAGAACATATTACGTGGTTTTTTTTAAAGGGAAGCGGTATAGGCGTAAGGGTCATACAGTATCTGGCTCATGGGAGGTTTGGGGTAATTAGATTCACTGAGCAAGATTGTTCGAATTTCTTGGATCAAGAACCCTTCACCATCAACGAGGCATCGCCCTACGATGGAAGACGGCAGAACGAGGCTGAAGAAACGTTCTTGTTCCTTCACCTTTGACCTCTGTGACCTGTGACGGCCCCTAATGACCCCGCCCCCGTCCCACCACCCTTGACCCCTGTGATGGCTCTTGACGACCTCAAATGACCTCTGTTAGTGAGGCTTCAAAGCGAGGGAGGCGGGCTGTTAGTGGGGAAGTTATAGGGAAGTTATAGCAGGTGGAGGGATGGAGGCAGGGAGCTGTGAGGTAATATACTGATGGAAGTGAGTATAGACTGGAGGCATGGAAGAGGGAATAATGGTACGTACTCACCTAATTGTGGTTGCAGGGGTCGAGTCACAACTCATGGCCCCGCAACTTCACTGGTCGCTACTAGGTCACTCTTCCTGCTCCATGAGCGTTATTATGCATCTTCTTAAAGCTATGTATGGATCCTGCCTCCACTACATCACTTCCTAGACTATTCCACTTCCTGACAACTCTGTGACTAAAGAAATACTTCCTAACATCCCTATGATTCATCTGAGTCTTCAACTTCTAACTGTGACCCCTTGTTGCTTTGTCCCATCTCCGGAACATCCTGTCTCTGTCCACCTTGTCGATTCCTCTCAGTACGTGTGTGTGTGTGTGTGTGTGTGTGTGTGTGTGTGTGTGTGTGTTGTTATTTCTTATGCCTAACTCAGCATGGCTGCTATAGCTCTTATCTAGGGAGGCTGCAACAGGAGTAGACGCTGTCCTGCCAGTAGACCCTTGATTAGATCCAAAGTACACGTAATTTGTGATACATTCTTAATAATAATAGGTTAGAAATTTCGCCTTGAGCCTTTGCAATTGACTGAAGAATGGGATTAATAGTGATTTGTTTCCTGGAAGGAGCGTCAAGATATGTGATATTATGTGAATACGAAAGAACAAAAAGGCACAATACCGTGACTGGAACAATACACTAATAACCCACTCACAGGAGAGAGAAACTTACGACGTTTCAGTCCGACTTGAACCATTTACAAAGTCACACTGTTACTTTGTGTGACTTTGTAAATGGTCCAAGTCGGACCGAAACGTCGTCGTAAGTTTTTCTCTCTTCTATGAGCGGGTTATTTGTGTAAAGGGATACAACTTACATAGTGGGGTTGAAATGGTCTTGTTCTCTACAGAGATTCAGTTCATGCAATTTAGGAAATTTAATACAGCTGCCAGTTTTCTACAGTTGTCTTCATTTACCTTCAAACACGTGGAGGAGGAATAACAGAAGATGTCACAGTTGTATCAGCTCAGACAGTGGAACCTCGGTGTTCGAACGTACCGGACCTCGAACACACCAGAGTCCGAACAATTTTGTTCAGAAAAAACTGACCCAGTCTTTGAACGTTCTTCTGGAGTCCGAATATAATGACTTGTTTAAAATTTAGTTGTAAAAAAACTTTACACGAAAGGCCTGTTTCAAAAGTGCTTTGAAGTGACCTCTGACACTGACCTAACTCTCAGAGACTTTTGGAGGAGTCAGTTCAACATCCTCCAGTGTTATGAGGTTGATAACTGAAGCCTGGGAAATATCGACCACCACCTAGGAACCAATTAAGTTCAAAAACACTAATTAAGTTCAAAAACAATTAAAAACACCAATTAAGTTCATAAACACTTCCATTTTCATTCACGATCTACAACCTCAATTTCCTAAAGTTCCGTCTAAGTTCTGCCCCCCCCACCAATTTTTCAGATTTCCTTCCAGTCCCCACCATCTTCCCACGGGCGGCTACCCCCACGCCCACCTCGGCCAGCCCGGCAGCCCACTGCCTCTTATAAGCGGCGGCGATCTTCCCCCAATCAAAATTCCACAATGCCAGGCCTTTTATAATAGTTTGCCTGGTGGTGCAGCCTCCGGGTGATGATGTACCCGGGAGATAAGAGATGCTCTCAAGAGGCTACTTAACAAATATGGAACGACATGCTTACTCACCCATACTGGAGACGACTCCTCCCAGGTGCCTTGAAGGGCGAAATGCCACAGGTATGTAGTATTACGCACGTAATCAGAACAAGTTTTTATTTGAACAACGTTTTGCTCTAAGTAAAGTTTTTTTAAGTCATGGGAAACCTATACATAAGAGGGAAACATTGCTCTGTATACTATTGTTCTGGTCTACGTAGCCTCTGCTCTGTCAAATAGGTAAAATTGGTCAGTTAGCAAGAACTCATTTAAAATTAAGTCCTTTCTAAAATTTTCTCTTGTACGTTTAAAGATATATTTTTTTTCATTAATGTTTAATGTAAAAATTAATAATTTTAAAGCAAAAGAACCTTATTAGAAGCGCAATTTAATCTAGCCTAATCCAACTAAATATATTTTAGATAAGTTTACAATAATTTAATAATAAACAAGCACAATGAAATATATATTTTTTCGTTACGTTCAGAATGATTTTTGCGA
This sequence comes from Cherax quadricarinatus, assembly GCF_038502225.1. Lineage (NCBI taxonomy): Eukaryota > Metazoa > Arthropoda > Malacostraca > Decapoda > Parastacidae > Cherax > Cherax quadricarinatus. The sequence continues at coordinate 15,990,874 of NC_091348.1, forward strand.
AATTATTCCATACCCAAATTTTCGCTTGCTTATTCGGCAAGAAGAGCGTTGGTATTCAAGCCAAAATATAAGTTTTACCTATTCCGCACTATATATATATATATATATATATATATATATATATATATATATATATATATATATACATATATGTGTGTGTGTGTGTGTGTGTGTGTTAGTTACCATTTCGTCCTAGGCACATGTCGATTAGACACTAGGCCTGTTGCATATGCGTGCGTGTGTGTATGTATGTGTGTGTGTGTGTGTGTATGTGTGTGTGTGTGTGTGTGTGTGTGTGTGTTACATTGCTCAAACTCCAACAGTACGTCAAGTCATAAAAAACCATTTGCCTTCACTCGCTTCAAACTCGCTCATGCACGTTTGCTGGCAGTCAAAAACCCCTCGCACACACAACCTCCTTTACCCTCTCCCTCCAACCTTTCCTAGGACGACCCCTACCCCGCCTTCCTTCCGCTACAGATTTATACATACTCCAAGTCGCTCTAGTTTGCTTAATCCTCTCTAAATGTCCGAACCACCTCAACAACCTCTCCTCAGGGAACATTGATTCCGTAAAGGCACAAAGAGAGAAGTGTTAATATCGGTGGTTCAAGACTCTTAAACCTGCTAACAGCAGATGCAAGAAATATCGTCGGAATATAGCCAGAAGTTCTCAAGAAGAAACTGGGTTACTACTTGCAACAAGTGCCAGATTAACCAGGCTATGATGGCTGCGGAGGCCTGTTAGCTGCTGGCCTCAACAGACTGGATGACCAGATAGTTAACTAGAGAGTCTTGCCTCAGGCCAGGCTGGGAGGGTAAAGAAACCTAGACACTGGTCACAGGTATATTACAGGAAGGAGTGACCGGTTTAGAGAATCGAGTAAAAAGTGAAATGGTCGTGAGGATTTCAACTCAGATAACACCTAGTATGGTTCACTGGTTCTTGTTCTTGTTTCCCTGTCACTGGTGCAGTAGTTGGGCTGGAGTCCTGGGAATCCTCAGCACCCGAGGACTGTTAGGTTCGTTACTTGAAGAATACAGCCACTGTACCGTCAAAGAGGAGGCTGGAACTATTGCCACGGTTGTGGGTGGACGGCGGAGGGAATCTTATTGTTCGTGGGAATGCACATACGTTAGACAGTGTTATTTCCTCCGCATCTTGACAATAGCGTTGTCGCTGCTTACACGGCTTCCATGGTTATAATAACATGAAAGGGGAGGTGCTCAAATATCCAACTAAGACAAAGCGCCGCCACAGCCACAATGAGTCTTATTCACAAAATTCAAAACGAAACATTTAGGAAATTTAAGAAACAGCTAATACCTATATACCAAGACTAGTTCTGTCACTTTGCCCTTGGACTAGAAGTTATGATGTACGGATACATAAGGAAACAAATAACACTGAGCAAAATCCTTACTCTAAGATATATAAGCATTGAAAGTTAGAAGCAAATAAAATAAGGTATTCTCAAGATTTCACACTGAAACCAACATCGCAATTTGTCTTCATGACTTAAGAAATCGTAATGACACGACTGCAAACAAACCATACCCCCGGTCGTGTCATTACGATTTCTTGAGTCATGTTGACGGCAGTGAAGGGACTTGAGCTAGAGTTCGTCACGGCCACGCTAGCTGGAGATTCGTCTGTAAAAACTTGCATTTGTGGTCACAGAGGTGCCTGTGCTAACCTTCCTATGGTGTAGAAATATACCTAGTTGGATGAATCTTATTGTGGCTAGCTGGTCTAGTGGCTAACGCGACGGGCTGGAGTTTTGAGACTCTATGACCGCGGGTTCAATCCCGGCCGGGGGAATGGTTTGATCGCAATTTGTTTAATAAAATTGACAAATTAGGATTTATGCAATCTAGTAACAATGGGAATCTTCCTTTCACTGATGCTGAAAGTTTGCAGCAGATCACTCATCACTTTTTTAACTATGTTAGAAGATTGTCAAACTTGCACCTACACAGTCTAAAACTATAGTTAAACTTTCTTTGGGACAGATCTGCAGCCTCACAGTGTCTCAGCACGTGAGGCTGGAGGTGTGTGTGTGTGTGTGTGTGTGTGTGTGTGTGTGTGTGTGTGTGTGTGTGTGTGTGTGTGTGTGTGTGTGTGTGTGTGTGTGTGGAGGAACTATCTTGTTCACTGTTCAGGCGGTGTGTTTGAAGGTGTTCAAAATAAACTTGCGCATGAGTTAATAGGGTTATCAAAGTTTATTTCTTGGGTAGCATTGAAAATGGGTTGGGCGAATAATTTTGTTAGTAGGTTGGGTTTGAGCAGAACATGCCAACGCTCTTATATGGGTGTGAAGCATGGGTGATGAATGTTGCAGCGAGGAGAAGGCTGGAGGCAGTGGAGATGTCATGTCTGAGGGCAATGTGTGGTGTGAATATAATGCAGAGAATTCGTAGTTTGGAAGTTAGGAGGAGGTGCGGGATTACCAAAACTGTTGTCCAGAGGGCTGAGGAAGGGTTGTTGAGGTGGTTCGGACATGTAGAGAGAATGGAGCGAAGCAGAATGACTTCAAGAGTGTATCAGTCTGTAGTGGAAGGAAGGCGGGGTAGGGGTCGGCCTAGGAAAGGTTGGAGAGAGGGGGTAAAGGAGGTTTTGTGTGCGAGGGGCTTGGACTTCCAGCAGGCATGCGTGAGCGTGTTTGATAGGAGTGAATGGAGACAAATGGTTTTTAATACTTGACGTGCTGTTGGAGTGTGAGCAAAGTAACATTTATGAAGGGGTTCAGGGAAACCGGCAGGCCGGACTTGAGTCCTGGAGATGGGAAGTACAGTGCCTGCACTCTGAAGGAGGGGTGTTAATGTTGCAGTTTAAAAACTGTAGTGTAAAGCACCCTTCTGGCAAGACAGTGATGGAGTGAATGATAGTGAAAGTTTTTCTTTTTCGGGCCACCCTGCCTTGGTGGGAATCGGCCAGTGTGATAATAAAAAAAAAAATAATGCCTAGTATGGGTCAGTAGGCCTGCTGCAGTGTTCCTCCTTTCCTATGTTTAGATATGGCAAGGAAAATAATGCTACATAATATAAGAGGGTCATTTGAACTGTGATGCTTGCGCATGCTTGGCAAAACAGCCATTAAATGAATAATGGTAAATATTTTCTTCTTTTTTTTCTGTCATCCTACCTTGGTGGGAGATTTATTCTTATATTATCAAACGGAAACAGCAGAATAAGAGGAATATTTCTGATAACCACTGTAGGTCTTCCCTTTTCGAGGACACGCAGTCATGACAGATGAGAAGCTACAGTTAGAGTGAAAAAGATGATGCAGGTGGGTGCACAATACACTTGGTAATAATCACGGAGACGAGCATCAAAAAAAAAAAAAAGAAAATCATGCAAGATAAGAGACAGGATAGCCCAGTCCAATATAATTCTCTTATTTGTTTCATGTTTGAAAATTTCCCGTCAAGTACATGACACATAATATGTGAATCATTCATTCATTCTCTGTTAGACTTACGCGAAAATTTGTGTACAGTCGTGGGCTAGCTGGAATTGGTTGGTTTGGTAAAGTTCGTCAGGAAACAGGACAAGTGTTTCTTGACGGGGGTCTTAGTCATATTATGACTAGCTGGGAGATGTTGTGTAAGTGGGGGGATGGAGGGTCTGCCGGTTTGATTTACATCATTCTTACACATCCTGTTCCAACAATTCTTACACAACCTGTTCATTTCACAAGAACGTGAAATCTTCATTTTATGCAGATTAATGATGGCTAACTGATCTGCTGCTGTATCAAGTGAAGGATTACCGCATAGGCAAACGAGGCATTTGCCTAGGGCCCCGCGCATTTGGGGGCCCCGCGGTCCAAGGGGTTCAGGGGCTCATCCAAGACTGCGCACATGGTGCAAGTGCAAAGGGGTCCCTACCTAAAAAGTTCAAGTGTTTGGAGAGTAAAATTTATTTTTAAAAATTAATCAAAACAAAAATAAATAATGAAATAAAATAAAATAAAAATAAATAAACCTAACCATAGATGGCAACACTCAACACGCCTTTGTTTACATCAGAACAGCTGTGTTTTCCCGCTAATGGGTGAGTATGGGAGATTCCTCTCCAATTTTCTGTAGTAATTACACGTTATCTAGACTTGTACTGTGACAAATTAACTGAAGTGTTGTTGATAGACATTGATGTGTATGGATAAATGTTTGTTTTCGCCTCTAAATGTTAAGGGAGGTACCTGATAGGGTTACTTGACCAGTAAAGACGCATGGACCAGTAAAGACGTATGGACCAGTAAAGACGCATTTTTGGTAAAAATACTATAAAGAAAAACCTAAAAACGCAAACTGACTTCCGTTTGTAGGTTTTAAAAGCACTTTGTCCTGTCGTTAAGTCTTTATCATTTCAATAACAGATCTCAACTGATTGATGTTCTACATCACTTTCGTCGCAAATGCTTAATTTTCAAGTTGCGACGGAAGTGATGTAGAACATCAATTAATTTACTACATATTTCCCCAGAAACACATAAGCCACATCAGAAAATCGTTGGTTGGGTGAAACTGAAAATTGTCCCTGCATTCTTTAATTCCCATGTCCTTATCTATGGTGGTAGGCCATATATCATGCAAAACATAATGATTAGTTATGAAAATGGTAATATAAATACCATTGTGCATTGTTCTTGGACTCTGTATGATTTCTGTTTAAGTAAATTGGAGATCAAGGAGGATGAATTAGTAAAATATTCGTAGCCCAAATCACTAACCTAATCTATGGTAAAAGTTCTGTATATGACTCCTTTCTGGTAACGTTTTGAATTTTTAGATACGCAGCCAGAGGAAAGGGGGCTACAAGGGCCATATCCCCCCAATTGACAGAAAAAAAAATTTAATAATAATTAAAAAATTAATAATAATTGATAATGAAAAATTTGTATTTGCATAATTACAGACAGTGATACATCCTCATTATGGCATCTCGTGAACGTGATGTTGGACGTTCTTATGCGAGTGGGTCACAGAAAAGAAAGAAGAAAATTCAAGAAGAAGAACAGAAAAAGAAAGATGTAGGAAGCTGCAGAAAGATCACAGACATGCTCACGAAAACAGTTTTTGATGTTACCAGTACAGTTGAATCTGCAGATACGTCAGATCATACAGGAAGCCCTCCCTCCATTATTTCTCTGCCAGCATCTACTTCTTTTGTGTCTCCTCTCAATGTCTCAACGGACATTTCATCCACAGGATTTGTCTTAAAAGATCCTGCCTCATGGCCAAATGTAATCCCAGATTCTCTACGTAATGCTTTCATTGCAGAAAACTTCAGTCAAACTCTGAACATTGAAATCAGCAAGGATTTATGATGATGGAAGTCGTCGTTGTTTAAAGTCATCTATGTTTTATAGGAAGCTTGCAAATTCAGAAACTGTGGAAGGATCATGGATGGTATACTCTGAAAGCTCAGGAAAAGTGTACTGTTCAGCATGCAAGCTATTTTCTACCAAAGAAAATACCTTCACACAGGGGTTCAATGACTGGAAAAATTCCAAGCGTTTCGAGGAACATGAAAACAGCACCACTCACAGGAGCTGCATTTTAGCCAGTGGATTTCGTGCACAGAAAAAAGGCTTATTGGATTCTCATTTGGAAAATCAAACTGAAAAAGAGCGCACTTATTGGAGAAAAGTTCTAGAAAGAGTTGTTGCTGTTGTAAAATTCTTAGCTCTAAGAGGACTTGCTTTCCGTGGAGAAAATGAGGTTTTTGGTTCGGAAAACAATGGCAATTTCCTAGGGATCATAGAACTGTTAGCACAATTCGATCCATTCTTAGCAAATCATGTGTCACGCCTTGGGAATGCAGGAAGAGGCACTGTATCTTACATGTCATCTACTATATGCAATGAATTTATTGAACTGATGACTAAGAAGGTCCTCAATAACACCATAGCAGCTGTGAAAACTGCAAAATACTTTGCAATAAGTGTAGATTCAACACCAGATATTTCACATACAGATCAATTGACATTCATTGTTCGCTTTGTCGACTCCAGTGGTAAGCCTGTAGAGCGCTTTATAAAATTCATTCCTCTTTCAGGCCATGATGGAGAAACAATGATGAATGTAGTACTGGATACTCTGCTTGAACATGATCTCTCTATTATGGATTGCCGTGGCCAGAGCTACGACAATGCAAGTAACATGTCGGGTAAATATAATGGATTGCAAGCTTGTATCAAGCAAATCAACCCACTTGCTGAATATGTGCCCTGCTCAGCACATTCTCTTAATCTTGTTGGGTCATGTGCTGCGGAGTGTTGTGTCGCTGCAGTTTCATTTTTTGGAATTTTACAAGCATTCTTTAATTTTTTCTCTGCTTCAACGCATCGGTGGAGTATACTCAAGTCAACCATTCATGGAGATGTCATCAAATCATTATCAACAACAAGGTGGTCAGCGCAGCATGATGCAACACATGCTTTGAAAGACAGCTTTGCTGAAATACGTTCTGCTTTGATCCAAATAGCAGAGGATGAAGACCAGACAGCAACTACAAGAAGCGAAGCAGCCAGCTTAGCATCAAAATTGGAAGATTTTGAATTGGCCTTACTCTGTGTGCTTTGGGACTGTATACTGGAACGGTTAAATGCCACGAACAAGACACTTCAGAAAATTGAAATTGAAATGGCTACTTGTGCTAACCTCTATGCAGGCTTAGTGGAATTTGTAAGCTCACTTCGCAATGATGAAGCTTTTGAAATGTTTGAAGAGAAAGCTAAACTGCTGGTGAAAGACTACAGTTACCGGGCTGATCATCAGCGGTCAAGGAAGAGGAAACGCAATTTTGAAGAGCCATACAATGAAATTGTGTTGCTACCAAGGCAGAAATGTAAGACAGCTACATACTTCGTCATTCTGGATTCACTGATTACAGAATTGGTGAAAAGAAATCTACCAGAATCTCAATGACAAGTTTGGATTTCTGTTCAAAATTATTACTATGCCAGATGCAGAATTGAGAGAAGCTGCATTAAAGTTGCAACAACACCTTTCAGCAGATGTTCAGGACACATTTGTTGAAGAAATAGTTCATTTTTCTGGGTATATGAATCAGATTAAAGCTCCACCTGAAAAATGTGCGCCCTCAGCTGCTTTGAAACATTTAAGAAATGCAGGTATCTCAGAAACCTTCCCTAATGTTGACATAGTGTATCGCCTTTACCTAACACTTCCAGCTACTAACTGTGAAGGAGAACGTTCAACAATGAGCCAAGACAAATTGTGTAACCTAGCCTTGTTGACCATTGAGTCTGATCTAACAAGAAATATTGATTTTCAGAATATAATTGATGATTTTGCCAATATGAAATCCAGAAAAAAGTTTATTTAAGAAGTGCCTGTGAATATAAACAATTTTTTACTTTCTTGAGTTTATATGATTTGATAGTCTTATGCATGATGCAATGATAATAATGGTCAGTGATTTATAAAGGGAATAATAGTGCTGTAGTGGTTATGCTGAATATAATAGGTACATGATGTCACTACTTTAATAGCCTAATCTAGTAATACTATGCTGTCTTGAGTTTATTCTCTTTAAAATGCATGATTTAACAAGATAGTTATAATGGCTGTTGGTAAATGGTTTTGGTTGTCTTGATGTACTTTCCCTATTAAATTTAATCTAAATAGCCAGAATGTATTTAATTAGACCTTAAACAGGCTCACACCGACTCTCCCCCCCCACCCCCAAGCTGGAAGGGGTCGCTTCGCTTACCCGTAACTCAAAGGGGCCCCGCCAATCTGAATAGCCTAGGGCCCGGAGACTTCTTAATCCGGCCCTGGCTGTATCCACGAGACCCGTGTTGTGTCGGCTGTATATATACAAGTTGACCGAGCAACGCTTAGGATTACCAACACGGAGTTCTTTTGAGCCCTCTGTGGCTAAGAAGGTATGGTAGTGAAATTGCAAATGTAAGTCCACCAGTTCGATTCCCAGCTCTCTTAGCACAAAACTGTGAATTTTTTTTTATTTCAGTTTCATGACGCTGTTATATCTAACAATAACAATAACAGCACCGTGTCATCCTTTGCGGATGACACTAGGATCTGCATGAGGCTGTCATCTGCTGAGGACGCGGTTAACCTCCAAGAAGATATAAACAAAGTTTTCCAGTGGGCAACGGTAAACAATATGATGTTCAATGAGGACAAATTCCAACTACTCCGTTATGGAAAACTGGAGGAGATAATAACTAGAACAGAGTATACTACTGACTCCGGCCATACAATACAGCGGAAAAATAATGTAAGGGACCTAGGAGTAGTAATGTCTGAGGATCTCATTTTCAAGGATCACAACAGTGCCACGATCGCACGTGCAAAGAAAATGATAGGATGGATAATGAGAACTTTCAAAACGAGAGATGCCAAGCCAGTGATGATCCTTTTCAAATCACTTGTTCTCTCTAGGCTGGAATACTGCTGTACATTAACATCTCCATTCAAAGCAGGTGAAATCGCAGATCTAGAGAGTGTACAGAGATCCTTTACTGCACGTATAAGTTCTGTCAAGCACCTTAACTATTGGGAACGCTTGGAAGCACTTGACTTGTACTCGTTGGAACGCAGGAGGGAGAGATACATCATAATCTACACTTGGAAAATCTTGGAAGGAATGGTCCCAAATCTGCACACAGAAATCACTCCCTACGAAAGTAAAAGACTGGGCAGGCGATGCAAAATGCCCCCAATAAAAAGTAGGGGCGCCATTGGTACACTAAGAGAAAACACCATAAGTGTCCGGGGCCCAAAACTGTTTAACAGCCTCCCATCAAGCATTAGGGGAATTGCCAATAAACCCCTGGCTGCCTTCAAGAGAGAGCTGGACAGATACTTAAAGTCAGTGCCGGATCAGCCGGGCTGTGGCTCGTACGTTGGACTGCGTGCGGCCAGCAGTAACAGCCTAGTTGATCAGGCCCTGATCCATCGGGAGGCCTGGTCATGGACCGGGCCGCGGGGGCGTTGATCCCCGGAATAACCTCCAGGTAACCTCCAGGTAACAATAACTATATGAAAACATAAGGTCCATTTCGGCATGCTGACAGAGACAACAGTGATTGCCTATCTAAATAATCAACCTCCAACCGAGATCCTCTTCAGCAGGTAGGAGATACACATTGACGACCTATAATAATAATAATAATAATAATAATAATAATAATAATAATAAAAACCTTTATTTCTACAAGTATATGTACAAGGTATACAGGCCTAGCTGACATTAATGACATACTACTATGTAGAAAGTCCCTTGTTATGCAGATAATTTCAGGAAAATTAGGTCAGTTTTGTCCTCAGGATGCGACCCACATCAGTCGGCTAACACCCAGTTACCTATTTAGTGCTAGTTAAACAGGGACAGCAGGTGTCTTAAGGAAACACGCCCTAATGTTTCCACCCGTACCGGGGATCGAACCAGGGCTCTGGTGGCCTGGTGGTTAACGCTCTCGCTTCACACGGTGAGGGCCTGGGTTCGATTCCCAGCCAGAGTAGAAACATTGGACGTGTTTCTTTCCACCTGTTGTCTATGTTCCCCATCAGTAAAATGGGTACCTGGGTGTTAGTCGACTGGTGTGGGTCGCATCCTGGGACACTGACCTAAGGAGGCCTGGTCACAGACCGGGCCGCGGGGGCGTTGACCCCCGGAACTCTCTCCAGGTAAACTCCAGGTAAACGGACCTCAATATGTGAGCCGACTGCGGTAGCAATCGAGCAACGGGACACCATCGCTCTCCATGTGGATAATGACCACTAACTAACAAGTTCTCGTTTTGTGCACCGACGTAAAGCATCAATATTGATAATAAACACGACAAAATAAAAAAAATCTATCAACCGTATCAACAAAAGCAACAACAACGATAAAAAAATCCTTTAAGAACCTACCTCAAATGAAAGATAAGTGACCTCCTTAAAAAAAAAAAACTGAGAAGGGGTCGTAGGTAGAGCTGATAAGGAGAGTTATTGGTAGTTCCGATCAGGAACGACTGTCCAAGATAAGGAGAGTGAAGGAGAGGTGTTACGAAGATTGACTGAGAACGTGGAGAGAATGAATGAGGCATACCAGAAGAAAGTGGGTGAGTGAGAGAGAGAGAGAGAGAGAGAGAGAGAGAGAGAGAGAGAGAGAGAGAGAGAGAGAGAGAGAGAGAGAGAGAGAGAGAGAGAGAGAGAGAGAGATGCTTTGAAATGAGCTGATGTAGATAACAGCTCTTAGCTTGTCAATAAAGTCAGGAATCCTTAACCTGTAAATAGCTTGTCAATAAAGTCAGGAATCCTTAACCTGTAAATAGCTTGTCAATAAAGTTAGGGATCCTTAACCTAACCTTGTCAAACCCTGTGTAAAAAAAGAAAAGAGAACAAGGGAGAAGACAGACAGCAAAGGGCTTGTCCACACGAGGCTGTCTGCTGAGACGAACTGTCTATCTAGATTAAAAACTATCATGTATTATCTAAATGTATGAGTCAAAAAAGGAAAGATAGATATAGATAGATAGATAGATAGATAGATAGATAGAGAGAGAGAGAGAGAGAGAGAGAGAGAGAGAGAGAGAGAGAGAGACTGCACCTACCTCCCTTCCTTCAAGTGGGATTACCTTTTTTCAGAGGTCTCTGGATCCAAGAAACTGGAGCTTCACCTTCCTTTCATCGGGCCAAACATAATTGCCTTCCATGCCCCAAGCGTTGTGTGACCCACACGAGTTTAGCGCTTCCCAGTGAATATAATATTAATCACCACCTGTATCTACCTGGCCCAATAATGGCGCACTCTACCTGTATACCAGCGTTAGGGATACCTTAGTACACGAACAAAAGTGAACTATCAATGTACGTATATATGCTTTGTATATACACTGCTTATGTACACATTTTTTTCAACACACACTGGTTAATAGACATTACTCGATGTTTATTAACGATGACACTTAATCTCTCCTCAGCACTACATATCTCCCCACCACTCCACATCTCCCCACAACTCCACATCTCCCCACCACTCCACATCTCCCCCACCACTCCACATTTCCCCACCACTTCACATCTCCCAACAACTTCACATCTCCCCACCACTCCACATCTCCCTATAATTCCCCATCTCCCCACCACTCCACATCTCCCCACCACTCCACATCTCCCCACCACTCCACATCTCCCCCACCACTCCGCATCTCCCAACCACTCCACATCTCCCTACCACTCCACATCTCCCTACCACTCCACATCTCCCCACCACTTTACATCTCCCCCTTGCCACTGTTGGAATTATTCCCTGCCTATGCTACCTGGGGTGGGGAAGTCAGGGCCACTCTCCCAGATGAGATCAGCTTTGCTAGTGCTCTCTCAGTTTTCTTCCCCCCTCCCTGCCTGAAAATTCCCTTACCCCCTCCCCACTTCCCCCATAACGGCGTGGTATTTCCCTCCTTGCAGGGCCAGATTTCTCCCTGAATACAGCAATATTTCTCCCTGTATTACGGCGGTCTTTCCCCCAGATTACGCTCATGTTTCTTGCTCTACCCGCGGCGGGGGATTTAGTAATACTGGGCTTGATTTTTTCCCCTGACTTTAAAGGTATTTGGGTTGATTTACGGATGGGTTTCTCTCTCTCTCTCTCTCCAATTTCCTCTCACGATAAGCGCATATCTGTCAATTTACACACACACACACACACACACACACACACACACACACACTATAGGAAGATTAAGTTTAGCTGAACAAGTACAAAGTCTTGCAAACAGGAGAGGTTGAGGAAGAGAAGTTACAAAAAAGGTAACATTAATGAAGAAAAAACACGTGAGAGTGTACAACTCAGAAGACACCGGCGGAGCAGCACACAACCCACACAGCATCAGCCACACAAGACACCGGCGGAGCAGCACACAACCCACACAGCATCAGCCACACAAGACACCGGCGGAGCAACACACAACCCACACAGCATCAGCCACACAAGACACCGGCGGAGCAGCACACAACCCACACAGCATCAGCCACACAAGACACCGGCGGAGCAGCACACAACCCACACAGCATCAGCCACACAAGACACCGGCGGAGCAGCACACAACCCACACAGCATCAGCCACACAAGACACCGGCGGAGCAACACACAACCCACACAGCATCAGCCACACAAGACACCGGCGGAGCAGCACACAACCCACACAGCATCAGCCACACAAGACACCGGCGGAGCAGCACACAACCCACACAGCATCAGCCACACAAGACACCGGCGGAGCAGCACACAACCCACACAGCATCAGCCACACAAGACACCGGCGGAGCAGCACACAACCCACACAGCATCAGCCACACAAGACACCGGCGGAGCAGCACACAACCCACACAGCATCAGCCACACAAGACACCGGCGGAGCAGCACACAACCCACACAGCATCAGCCACACAAGACACCGGCGGAGCAACACACAACCCACACAGCATCAGCCACACAAGACACCGGCGGAGCAGCACACAACCCACACAGCATCAGCCACACAAGACACCGGCGGAGCAGCACACAACCCACACAGCATCAGCCACACAAGACACCGGCGGAGCAGCACACAACCCACACAGCATCAGCCACACAAGACACCGGCGGAGCAACACACAACCCACACAGCATCAGCCACACAAGACACCGGCGGAGCAGCACACAACCCACACAGCATCAGCCACACAAGACACCGGCGGAGCAACACACAACCCACACAGCATCAGCCACACAAGACACCGGCGGAGCAGCACACAACCCACACAGCATCAGCCACACAAGACACCGGCGGAGCAGCACACAACCCACACAGCATCAGCCACACAAGACACCGGCGGAGCAGCACACAACCCACACAGCATCAGCCACACAAGACACCGGCGGAGCAACACACAACCCACACAGCATCAGCCACACAAGACACCGGCGGAGCAGCACACAACCCACACAGCATCAGCCACACAAGACACCGGCGGAGCAGCACACAACCCACACAGCATCAGCCACACAAGACACCGGCGGAGCAGCACACAACCCACACAGCATCAGCCACACAAGACACCGGCGGAGCAGCACACAACCCACACAGCATCAGCCACACAAGACACCGGCGGAGCAACACACAACCCACACAGCATCAGCTACACAAGACACCGGCGGAGCAGCACACAACCCACACAGCATCAGCTACACAAGACACCGGCGGAGCAGCACACAACCCACACAGCATCAGCCACACAAGACACCGGCGGAGCAGCACACAACCCACACAGCATCAGCCACACAAGACACCGGCGGAGCAGCACACAACCCACACAGCATCAGCAACACAAGACACCGGCGGAGCAGCACACAACCCACACAGCATCAGCAACACAAGACACCGGCGGAGCAGCACACAACCCACACAGCATCAGCCACACTTGTCAACTTACCATGAAAGGATTCAGTTTTTGATGAAAACTGCTAATCTGTCAGCCGATTAGTATGTTTGCCAATCAGTCTGTCCGTCCGTCAGTATTTCTGTTGACCAGTCTGCCTATACGTCCGTGAATCTGTCCTTAACTGAAGCTTAACCATTACACAAAGACTCAGAAAACGTAAATTATTTAATAAATTTAAACATAAGCGCCGTCGAAGCTGTCACCCTCACCATCACCCACACACACACATACAGCATCCATCCAGCTGTCACCTTCACCATCACCCACACACACACATACAGCATCCATCCAGCTGTCACCCTCACCATCACCCACACACACACATACAGCATCCATCCAGCTGTCACCCTCACCATCACCCACACACACACATACAGCATCCATCCAGCTGTCACCTTCACCATCACCCACACACACACATACAGCATCCATCCAGCTGTCACCCTCACCATCACCCACACACACACATACAGCATCCATCCAGCTGTCACCTTCACCATCACCCACACACACACACATACAGCATCCATCCAGCTGTCACCCTCACCATCACCCACACACACACATACAGCATCCATCCAGCTGTCACCCTCACCATCACCCACACACACACATACAGCATCCATCCAGCTGTCACCCTCACCATCACCCACACACACACATACAGCATCCATCCAGCTGTCACCCTCACCATCACCCACACACACACATACAGCATCCATCCAGCTGTCACCTTCACCATCACCCACACACACACATACAGCATCCATCCAGCTGTCACCTTCACCATCACCCACACACACACATACAGCATCCATCCAGCTGTCACCCTCACCATCACCCACACACACACATACAGCATCCATCCAGCTGTCACCTTCACCATCACCCACACACACACATACAGCATCCATCCAGCTGTCACCCTCACCATCACCCACACACACACATACAGCATGCATCCAGCTGTCACCCTCACCATCACCCACACACACACATACAGCATCCATCCAGCTGTCACCCTCACCATCACCCACACACACACATACAGCATCCATCCAGCTGTCACCTTCACCATCACCCACACACACACATACAGCATCCATCCAGCTGTCACCTTCACCATCACCCACACACACACATACAGCATCCATCCAGCTGTCACCCTCACCATCACCCACACACACACATACAGCATCCATCCAGCTGTCACCTTCACCATCACCCACACACACACATACAGCATCCATCCAGCTGTCACCCTCACCATCACCCACACACACACATACAGCATCCATCCAGCTGTCACCTTCACCATCACCCACACACACACATACAGCATCCATCCAGCTGTCACCCTCACCATCACCCACACACACACATACAGCATCCATCCAGCTGTCACCTTCACCATCACCCACACACACACATACAGCATCCATCCAGCTGTCACCCTCACCATCACCCACACACACACATACAGCATCCATCCAGCTGTCACCTTCACCATCACCCACACACACACATACAGCATCCATCCAGCTGTCACCCTCACCATCACCCACACACACACATACAGCATCCATCCAGCTGTCACCTTCACCATCACCCACACACACACATACAGCATCCATCCAGCTGTCACCCTCACCATCACCCACACACACACATACAGCATCCATCCAGCTGTCACCTTCACCATCACCCACACACACACATACAGCATCCATCCAGCTGTCACCCTCACCATCACCCACACACACACATACAGCATCCATCCAGCTGTCACCCTCACCATCACCCACACACACACATACAGCATCCATCCAGCTGTCACCCTCACCATCACCCACACACACACATACAGCATCCATCCAGCTGTCACCCTCACCATCACCCACACACCACATACAGCATCCATCCAGCTGTCACCCTCACCATCACCCACACATACACATACAGCATCCATCCAGCTGTCACCCTCACCATCACCCACACATACACATAAAGCATCCATCCAGCTGTCACCCTCACCATCACCCACACACACACATATAGCATCCATCCAGCTGCCACCCTCACCATCACTCACACACACACATACAGCATCCATCCAGCTGTCACCCTCACCATCACCCACACACACACATACAGCATCCATCCAGCTGTCACCCTCACCATCACCCACACACACACATACAGCATCCATCCAGCTGTCACCTTCACCATCACCCACACACACACATACAGCATCCATCCAGCTGTCACCCTCACCATCACCCACACATACACATACAGCATCCATCCAGCTGCCACCCTCACCATCACCCACACACACACATACAGCATCCATCCAGCTGTCACCCTCACCATCACCCACACACACACATACAGCATCCATCCAGCTGTCACCCTCACCATCACCCACACACACACATACAGCATCCATCCAGCTGTCACCCTCACCATCACCCACACACACACATACAGCATCCATCCAGCTGTCACCCTCACCATCACCCACACACACACAGATAGCATCCTTCCAGTTGTCACCCTCACCATCACCCACACACACACATACAGCATCCATCCAGCTGTCACCCTCACCATCACCCACACACCACATACAGCATCCATCCAGCTGTCACCCTCACCATCACCCACACATACACATACAGCATCCATCCAGCTGTCACCCTCACCATCACCCACACATACACATAAAGCATCCATCCAGCTGTCACCCTCACCATCACCCACACACACACATATAGCATCCATCCAGCTGCCACCCTCACCATCACTCACACACACACATACAGCATCCATCCAGCTGTCACCCTCACCATCACCCACACATACACATACAGCATCCATCCAGCTGTCACTCTCACCATCACCCACACACACACATACAGCATCCATCCAGCTGTCACCCTCACCATCACCCACACATACACATACAGCATCCATCCAGCTGTCACCCTCACCATCACCCACACATACACATACAGCATCCATCCAGCTGCCACCCTCACCATCACCCACACACACACATACAGCATCCATCCAGCTGTCACCCTCACCATCACCCACACACACACATACAGCATCCATCCAGCTGTCACCCTCACCATCACCCACACACACACATACAGCATCCATCCAGCTGTCACCCTCACCATCACCCACACACACACATACAGCATCCATCCAGCTGTCACCCTCACCATCACCCACACACACACAGATAGCATCCTTCCAGTTGTCACCCTCACCATCACCCCTCCCCCCCACACACAGAAAGGATCCTTCCAGCTGTCGCCCTCACCATCACTCACACACACACAGATAACATCCTTCTAGTTGTCACCCTCACCATCACCCACACACACACAGATAGCATCCAGCTGTCGCCCTCACCATCACCCACACACACACATATAGCATCCTTCCAGTTTTTTTTCACAATTATCGAAAAACTTCCACTTGTTCCCTTCATAGCAAGATAGAGAGGAAAAAACAAAAGAGCATAAGGTAAGGAGTTACCACGAACCTTACCCACTAGATTGTTATTCTAATCCCGTTTTCTATAGCGCTTCCTATATACTCAAATCCTCGCCTCACTGATGGGATTTTTTCCTCCGTTCTTTCTTATTTTTGCCTTTTCAAAAAGGCAGATGGATTATTTTTGAATTCCTTTTGGAAGAAGTATTTCGCAGATTTAAGTGTGTGAATGAATAAGCAGCTGACATGGAAAAAAAGGTGAATTTAAAACATAAAAAACAGCCATAATCAAGCAGAGTCCCGAAACTCAGCGGATGCCTCGGGCGATTTAAAATGCAAATTGCAAAATGCAAATTGCAAGACGGCAAATAATGGCCCTGTTATCCTTCCCTCTGTGGTTTTAGGGCAGATTTTTAACATTCTGTAAAGGTCTCAAACTTAGTTATCGGAAGTAAACTTGATTCTTTTTTTTTCTGGTTCAAGTTACAGGTAAGAATTGTGATCATTTATGTTGTGTAGTCACCTGATTGTGATAGCGGGGGTCAAGTCTCAACTCCTGACTCTCCCTTTCCATTACACGCAAAGGGTTGCACTATATTCCTGGCCGCAAGATCCCTATCATATTACATCATCATCACTGAGAGTGAAGAGGCTTTTTACATCCCTGTGACTTCCTGTTACATGACTCACGAAATCGTAATAACATGATTGTAAACAAACCACGGAAAGGGTGGTATTTGAACCCATGGCAAGTGAGTGGTAGAACTCCAGGCCAGCGCGTAAGCCACTGGGCCAGCTGGCTACAATACGATTCATTCAACTAGGTATATTCATACACCATAGGGAGGTTAGCATTGTGTATAAATATACCTAGCGTGATGAATCTTATTGCAGCCAGCTGTCCCAGTGGCTTACGCCATGGGTTCAAATACCACCCGTTCCGATTTGTTTTTTTTGCCTGTTACATCCATGAGCTTCCACTTTTGCCTCATAAGACACGTGTTCTCCTTTCAAATAATCTGTCTCCGAAGACTATTGAGTCCTCTGAGTATTTAATACAAAGTGATCTTCTCAAGGGTTAATGAAATGTTCTAGTATGTGAAGTTAAATTAGTAGTCAGTCTTCCTTCACATAACACTGTGGTTATTTTGTAGCAATTTTTTTTCACATGGATTTACAAGGTTAGGGTAAGGAATCCTAATTTTATTTACAAGCTAAGAGCTGTTACCTGCACCAGCTGAATGTTAATTTCTAGACACGTAAGTTTGGAGTGCTACACGCGGGTGCTGCGTACTATGTTGCTCCTGGCACTCGTCGTATGCAGGATTCTGAATGTATCTAAGTTGTACATCAACACCATTCTCTAGTTTAACAATTGCACATGCGTAGATACGACAATTCGGTTCGTATGCGTGTCTGGTTGCACGTTTGGTCGATCAGGCCAGCAATCGGAAGACCTGGTGCTGTAACGAGCCGCGGGGAGCGGTGACCCCCTGAAACTACAGGTAGAATCGACCCCGGGTGGGATTAACCCCCCTCTCACTCTTCTTCTTTGAGGTCTGTAGCCTATATCACCTCATTTGTAGATTCCGTTTCTGGTCTTCTCTTTCGCCGATATTCGTGAGGTTGCACGTTCTGTGAGTGAAATGCAAGGTGCCACTATGCAACCAGTCCATGCAAGTTTTCTTGCAGCAATGCTCTTCGCGAATATACAATCATCCCGCATGTCATCATGGTATATGAAATCAGTAAAAATCCCACAACCAATTTTTTTAATGTTATGAGAGAGAGAGAGAGAGAGAGAGAGAGAGAGAGAGAGAGAGAGAGAGAGAGAGAGAGAGAGAGAGAGAGAGAGAGAGAGAGAGAGAGAGAGAGAGAAATAAAATCAGTCGACCAAATGAAATCACTGGCCCATAGATGGCTCCAAACTCATCCTGTTCCCCATTTTTATGTTTCATGACAATAAAAAGGCTTTCGAATGAATTCATATAGGTAACAGGTCTTAGCTTGTAAATAAAGTTAAAAGAGAGAGAGAGAGAGAGAGAAAGAGAGAGAGAGAGAGAGAGAGAGAGAGAGAGAGAGAGAGAGAGAGAGAGAGAGAGAGAGAGAGAGAGAGAGAGAGAGAGAGAGAGAGAGAGAGAGAGAGAGAGAGAGAGAGAGAGTTTCTCCACCAGAGATTGGTGCAGTTAATAATCAGGGAACTATCACTGCATCTGATCACCTACAGCGCCAAAGTATGAACAGCAGGGACACATCTGTCAGAACTGGTAGTGGACGGGGTAGAGGACGTGGAAGAGGACGTGGAAGAGGAAGACATCTACAGCCGTCTCACCCTACACTAACACAGTCCCAGCGGCAGAACCTGAGGACAAATCAGCAAAACACAGGAGGTGCAACAAATCACAGTCCACAATCCTGGGCACCTAGGCTGTGCTCTCACTGTCACCGGAAGGGGCACACCGCCAACAACTGCCTGCGAGATACCAGGTGCAATTACTGCTACAAGAAAGGACATCAGGAGGACCAGTGTCGGAAGAAAAAACGAACTTGACAGACAGGGCCACCTGTTTAGAGACCTGTTCTCGGAACAAACCAGCAGGATCTCTGAATTGGTGAACACTCTCACACGTCACCCACTCAGCTACTCCTATCTCAGCCCAGCAGGTGGTATTGCGCCTTATAGAAGATCACAGACCTACATCCCTGCAGCTGCCTCAGTACCCTACCTTTCTCAAGGACAGGCACCTTACATGCCTTACACACCCACCACCTCAAGCTGACCACATCATGAGGAGCCAATCTATCAGCATCCTGTCGGCCAACATTAGAGGTTTCATTACTAATATTGGAGAGCTCACACATAGTTTTGTGAACACTCGACGTCCCGACATGATAGCTGTTGTTGAAACATTTTTGGACGACAGGACTCCAGAAAATTTTGCAAGAATTGCTGGCTACACCTCATGGATGAGAAGAGACAGGCAAGGGCAAGGAGGAGGTGTTGCTGTGTGCTTCTCTAAAACTGTTCATGCCCAGCACATTGATGTTGCCACTCCTACTCATCTTGAAATGATGTTCTTAAGCTCTGCATAAACACTGGTATCTCGGTACTAGCATGTGCAATGCACAGACCTCAGTGGCAACATGCAGACCCCATCAACTTCCTAATGGAAAATATGGACTCCCTTCTGCTACAACACAACTGTCAACATATCATAATTGTTGGTGACCTCAACCAACACCTTAAACAGAGGGACTTTGATGACCTTCTTGCAGTATTTGACATGAGAAACTTTGTTAATTTCCCTACTCACATCTCTGGCTCCTCCCTTGACCCAGTAGTGAGTGACTTGTCAACCGCTCGGCTACATTGGATCATCTGACCACAAGGCCGTTTTACAACACTTAAGATCCCTACAGAACGAGGTGAGGAGTCCACACGCACAACCTGGCTATGAGAAAGAGGTAACTGGCCAGCCCTTTGCTCTGAGCTCGCCACCACCGATTGGAATGCTCTTCTCCAAGGGGATGTTGACAACCAAGTGAAAGCCTTCACTGGACACATCCTTAATCTACAACAAGAACACAATCCTCACCGGCAATATGTGACGAAGCCTACAGATCAGCCTTGGTTCGGCTTTCGTTGTAGAGAGGCTGCTACTGCTAAGTACAAAGCATGGCGAAGGTATAAGAGACATCCTACCACCTATAACAGGAACTTGCACAGGCAAGCCTGTAGGCATATGGGTGACGTTCAAAAGTGGGCCATTGCTAAATGGGAGGTGGACACAAAAAGAAAGCTAGCATCAGGTAGGGTAGGCTCCAAAACCTGGTGGTCCCTGGTCAAGGACAAACAGGGTTATCTGCCTGATGAACTCATTCCACCTCTAAATAGACAGGATGGGACCACCTCTACTAGTACCTCTTTGCCGAACACTTTGCTACCAAAATGCAAGTTCCTGATCCTTGGCTAGCTGCAAGAACTGTGTCAAAACTGTGAGGGGTGACAATAAGGCAGGAGGAGGTGCATTTCCTTCTTAAATCGCTTGACCAAGAAAAGGCTGTGGGCCCAGACAAGTTGAGCCCAAGATTGCTGAGAAGATGTGCAGACCAGCTAGCAGCACCTGACTCGCATCTTTCGGCACTGCCTAGTACAGTGTAAATGACCCTCTCTGTGGAAAGAGGCAAATGTAGTCCCTGTTCACAAAAAGAAGAGCAGAGCAGAAATCAGCAACTACAGACCAGTGTCACTCCTGTCAATCACTGGTAAGATCCTTGAGACAATAATCTCAAGACAAATGACAGAGTTTTTTGACTACCACTCACTACTTTGTGACCGTCAATATGGCTTCAGGAAAGGTTACTCTGCTGCTGATCTGTTGTTAAACCTCTCCATTAATTAAGTGGCACCAGTCACTGGATGAATCCAAAGTCAGCTGTGTGGTAGCACTGGACACTGCTGGTGCTTTCGACCGGGTGTGGCACCAGGGCCTCTTAGCAAAACTGCAAGCACTGGGAATTGCAGGCTCTATGCTATGTCTCCTCAGTGATTACCTCCATTGTAGATCTCTAAGGGTAGTTCTCAATGGAACGGAATCAGCAAGACATCCTATTGGGGCTAGTGTTCCACAAGGAAGCGTGCTGGGACCATTGTTATGGACTGTCTACTTCAATGACCTTCTTCATCTCATCCCAGCATCTCATGCATATGCAGACGACTGTGCACTGACATTCACTTATCCAAGAGAAGAAATGCCAGCTGCTCTAAACTACATCAATCACCAGCTAAGAGCTATATCAGCTTGAGGAAATAGATGGCAAGTAACATTTGCACCTGAGAAAATGCAAATGATGATGGTCTCTAGGCACCATGATGGTAATGCTGGTGCAGTAGTAAGGATGAATGGGAGGGTGTTTGCACCTGGAGAAGAAGTTGATATCCATGGGGTGAAATTTGACTCCAAACTGACCATGAAGAACCATGGTGTAAATCTTGCAAACAAGGCAGCCAGGAAGCTTACAGCACTTCGCCGTATCTCACATCTGCTTGACAGTAGGGGGTTGCAAGATTCTGTACGAGGCACAAGTACGCTCACACCTTGAGTATGCTCCACTTTCTTGGTTTGTCTGCCCCCCCCCTCTCATCTGCGACTGCTTGACAGAGTAGAGAACAGAGCAAGACGTCTCATCTCTCGCCTGGACCCATCCTGGATAGATCTGTCATTTCAGCAGAGTCTTCAACACAGGAGCGATGTGGGTGGCCTTACTGTTATGTACAAGACCAATATTGTCAAAGTACCACACTTGGATCCACTTTGAGGACAGCGTGAAGCAAGCTTTTATGCCACAAGACGGGCAGAAACCAGCAACTTCACTCTGGCTGTACCCTTCTCCAGAACATCACTTCATCTGAGATCATATATACCCAGGATGACTCGAGTATGGAACACATTCGTACAGCATAATGATGTCAACGAGATGAAGTCAGTTGATCAAATGAAAATGCTGGCCCACAGATGGCTCCAACTTCATCCTGTTCCCTACTTATATGTTTCATAACAATAAAAATGCTTTCAAATGAGCTGATGTAGGTAACAGCTCTTAGCTTGTCAATAAAGTTAGGAATCCTTAACCTGTAAATAGCTTGTCAATAGTACTAGGGATCCTTAACCTTGTCAAACCCTGTGTAAAGAGAGAGAGAGAGCGAGAGAGAGAGAGAGAGAGAGAGAGAGAGAGAGAGAGAGAGAGAGAGAGAGAGAGAGAGAGAGAGAGAGAGAGAGAGAGAGAGAGAGAGAGACAGAACGGGAGGAATAAACCCAATTTATTTCCCATTTTCACCATTTCTCTTTTCTTATTCCTCTCCCTCTCGTCCACTTCCCACGTTTGAACACGCCACGGAAATTATTATTTGTGGTTTTTCCATTATTACTTTTTTTAAACATGTAATTAACGCCATTATGTGCCTCTCCCCGCCTCCGCCCTAATCAGCATTATTATCAGCCCAGCCTCCCTAATTAACCAGGCCGGCGAGTGATGTAACCACACACCCGTTCAGCCTAAGGACCGCCCTCGCAATGTAAATAATTTTTAGAGACTAACGTCGATGAGTGACTTGCGTCGTTGTTGCTGTATTATTCCCCGGGAAGCGCTAAACCCGCAAGGATCATACAGCACCTGGTAGGTAGTCATGTTTGATCCTAACAATGGGTGGATCCAATTCACCGGAGCACTACCACATTCGCTAGCACCGGGAGGCGAAATCTGTATACTCACATAGTTGTGGTTGCATGGGTCGATTTTTAGCTCCTGGCCCCTGTGTGTTTTGTATTGTGTGTATTTTGGTCCCGCGTGTAACTGATGTATTTTAAGGTGTATTTTATAGATCAGGTAGGTTTTATTTTAGGTTTCAGTGATATATTTGACAATTTTACTATTGATAGTGGTGAGTGCTCAATCTTTATTATTAATGGGCATTATTTTTCACTTTCGCTTTGCTTGTCTAAATCTCTCTCTCTCTCTCTCTCTCTCTCTCTCTCTCTCTCTCTCTCTCTTTCACAGCATGGAAAGAGGATGCTTGTGTACAATTCAGGACATTTATTAATGAAAACATTTCGCCACGACTGGCTTCATCAGTCATGCTGAAATCACTCCGGGCCAAGAATGTAGATATACACCATTTCCTTGGCAAATTAAATAACTTAGCCCATTCTATAAACTTTACTGTTGAGTTTGAAGAAAATAACTCATTGCCGTTTC
>NC_091348.1:16019611-16034611 GCF_038502225.1 Cherax quadricarinatus
ATTTTTTTTCGTCAGGTTCATTCTCATATATATATATATATATATATATATATATATATATATATATATATATATATATATATATATATATATATATATATATATATATATTCCAATTTTAGAAAAAAATATTTAATTTCTTAAAAATATGCTTAAAACCTTGCAAAATGTTAAGTTTTCACGTCACATGAAATATTTAATATTATACTAAATTTTTTCCTTTGAAATGCTGCTCTTGAAAATAGAAGGCAATGAGATTTGATCCAAGAAATGAGAGGATAGCTCCAATTCTCTGGATCAAGAGCTTTTCACCAGCATGAAGGCACCTACTTAAGGGGGTTACTGTCTCTCTCTCTGGTCATTGATTACACTTGTTGATGAGTAAGGAAACATCATCAATGTGACAATGTTAAAGAATCAAACACTTGTGTAATATTTGGGAAACTTAAAACTGAGGAAACGTTTCGCCAGTCAGTGACTTCTTCAGTCCAATAAAGAGAAGACCGATAGGAGGAGTTTGAGGTAATAATAATCCCAAGTTCCGAAACAGTGTCACCAAAGAGGATCCAGGAGCACAGACTGGATCACCCAAATTACTGAACACCTGTCTGGAACCTGTTCTATGTTTCATGCCTTTTATATCCGATTACCGTTAAAAAGGGGTAAGAGGCAAGTATGGGAACCGGGCAAGGACTTAATGGAGGCAAAAGACGAAAAGGTAAGGAGGGCAGAAGGGAAAAATAATAATAATAATAATAATAATAATAATAATAATAATAATAATAATAATAATAATAATAATAAAAATAATAATAATAATAATAATAATAATAATAATCTTTATTTCTACAAGTACATGTATAAGGTATACAGGGCTAGATGACATCAGTGACATACTACTATATGGAAAGTCCCTTGTTATGCAGAACATTTCGAGCAAATTAGGTCAATTATGTCCCAGAATGCGACTTATATCAATCGATTAACACCCAGGTATCCATTTTTACTGATTGGTTATAAGGGATAGCAGGTGTCTCAAGGAAACACATCCGTAGCGGGAATCGATCCCCGGACCTCAAAGTGTGAGATGAGTGCGCTAGCGATCGAGCCACGGGACACCTTAAAGGAACACTTTCGTCTTTGTGACGAACTAAGGAACACAGACATTCGAGTTCCTTGCTTACGATTGCGTTGACAATTAAGGAATGAAGACGTGAGAGTTCCTTTCTTACGTCTGTGTTGTCAACTAAGGAACACAGACATAAGGAAACAAGTATCTTCAATGTGCTGAAAATTCCTAATGAACGCATGCAACTCTCTTTAATGGCTTAATGGGGACTCGAACCTGCTGTGTGCGAGGTCCACTATGGCACGAACCGACAAGTGGCAATTCAACAACACTTTTAGCAAAGGAAACCTTTACTTTACGACGTTTCACCCACAAATTTTCCTTGCTTAAAGTGTTTAAATAACTAACATACTGGACTGATAAATTATTATTATTATTATTATTATTATTATTATTTTATAGGGAAAGTGCTAAACCCATAGGGCTTGAACAGAGTAAATAACAGGCAATCAGACTGGATTCAGTGGAGGACAGGTCCAATTCCTTGGATCAAGAGCCCCCTCGATACTCGACTAGCTCCTAGCTATCTATTTACTGCTAGGTGAACTGTCATGACTACGTTTTCCTAAATACATACATATGTATGTATATATATATATATATATATATATATATATATATATATATATATATATATATATATATATATATATAAATATATATATATATATATATATATATATATATATATATATATAAATATATATATATATATATATATATATATATATATATATATAAATAAATATATATATATATATATATATATATATATATATATATATATATATATATATATATATCTAGCAAGGAGTGACTTTAATTTTAGTTTACTACAAACTGCTTTCAAACATTTAACTTTAGTCAGAGAGGTAGAGTTTGAGGTAGTTGCAATTTACAGATGGAGAATCGAGCCTCGAGCACTGGGTTTTAACGTTTCCCGTGAAAACTACTGGGACATTCCGTTGAACTGCATCCATATCATGTTTATCTTTCAATAATAAACAAATTTATGGCTGTTTACTCCATATTTTGCCTTCTGTAACAAAAACAACCTTTTTTTCTTATTTTGGTGGACATTATGAGGTATAACGACGCTGGTTCGCAATAGTGGACCTCTAATAACAGCTGTGTGGGAGAGAGGGCAGCTCGTCGAAATTAACAGTAATGGTAATGATAATAGCGAGTGTTGTGGAGGATGGTGGTAGGGAGGTGATGAGGGTGGAAGGTGGTGGTTAGTTGTGGCTGGTGTTGGTGGATTGGGGATAGGGAGGTGGTGAGAGTGGTTGGTGATGGAGAGTGGTTGCAAAGTTTGCCCAGCCTCTTGCTTGTACATAATGTACTTTCTGCGCGCAGCTTCGGGACAAAATCTCTAGTATTTTCCAGGTGTAGCTTGTTATGTATCTTTCGCTTACGTTCCAAGGGGTACTGTTAGAAGGACTTCAAACATTCCCAGTAATTTAGGTGCTTGACTGAATTTATACTCACACTGAAACCTTTCTCTACAATCTCCAGGACTGCAATTTCGCTTGCCTTCAACATGGGCTGCTATTGTACAGAAAGATTAAATTCCAGAGAGAACAAGTGACTTAGAGCATCATCAGTGGCTCGGCATCTCCTGTTTTAAAGGTTCTAATTATCCAGCCTAACAATTTTCTTGCGATTGTGAAAAGTGACACTATTATGTAAGATCCTTGAAAGTAACATCCGATGATATTACCACTCTAAGTGAGGAGGAGGGGGGTAGGGGGTACGACATACTTCCCTCCATCTCATAATTTTTTACACTAGTAATGTTGCTGATGATTTATTCATCAGGAAAAATCCCCTGGTGTGGGTCTTAGTCAATTCATGAACCGCTCAATAGTGCCACTGGCATTATAGTAGGTCACGGCAGCAACGATCACTGGTACTATAGTGGACCACCGTAGCAACGATCACTGGTACTATAGTGGGCCACCGTAGCAACGATCACTGGTACTATAGTGGACCACCGTAGCGACGATCACTGGTACTATAGTGGACCACCGTAGCAACGATCACTGGTACTATAGTGGGCCACCGTAGCAACGATCACTGGTACTATAGTGGACCACCGTAGCGACGATCACTGGTACTATAGTGGACCACCGTAGCAACGATCACTGGTACTATAGTGGGCCACCGTAGCAACGACCACTGGTGCTATTGTGGGCCATGGCCGCAACGACCACTGGTACTATAGTGGGCCATGGCTGCAACAACCACTGGCACTATAGTGGGCCACGGCAGCAGCGACCACTGGCACTATAGTGGGCCACGGAAGCAGCGACCACTGGCACTATAGTGGGCCATGGCAGCAACGACCACTGGTACTATAGTGGGCCATGGCTGCAACAAACACTGGCACTATAGTGGGCCACGGAAGCAGCGACCACTGGCACTATAGTGGGCCATGGCAGCAACGACCACTGGTACTCTAGTGGGCCATGGCTGCAACAACCACTGGCACTATAGTGGGCCACGGCAGCAGCGACCACTGGTACTACAGTAGGCCATGGCAGCAACGACCACTGGTACTATAGTGGGCCATGGCCGCAACAATCACTGGCACTATAGTGGGCCAACGCAGCAACGACCACTGGTACTATAGTGAGCCAAGGCTGCAATGACCACTGGTACTATTGTAGGCCATGGCCGCAACAACCACTGGCACTATAGTGGGCCACAGCAGCAGCAACCACTGGCACTATAGTGGGTCAAGACAGCAACGACCACTGGTGCTATAGTGGGCCACGGCAGCAGCGACCAAAGGCACTATAGTGGGTCACAACAACAGCGACGACTGGCACTATAATGGCCATGGCAGCAACGACCACTGACTTACCACTACTGAGTTGTGTCAATGATTCCAGTGTTCAGGATGAAAGTGTTCCATTCTCTTCCCTCCCTCCCTCCCTCCCTCCCCCACTCTCTCTCTCTCTCTCTCTCTCTCTCTCTCTCTCTCTCTCTCTCTCTCTCTCTCTCTCTCTCTCTCTCTGCCCTGTCATTTGTATCTGAATAATTGTAATAACCACTACAATCGTTATTACAAATTATTTCACCAAAAAAATCCAAAAATGTCTTAACAATAGACCAAAGTGTTAATGGCAAAGATTGTAAACTTCATCGTCCGTGTAAACCAACTTAATTACATATATAACCTTCCAGTAGTTGTAAGTTAAGTTTAAGTCTGACCAAAATGTTCTGAATAACCAGGAGCTCTGTAAAGTATGTGACTAATATCAATTATTTCTACCTCAATTATATATATATATATATATATATATATATATATATATATATATATATATATATATATATATATATATATATATATATATATATGTACCTTATAGAAATAAATTATTATTATTATGGCCGGGAATCACCCGTTGTTAGTACCTGCAGGTTGTTCCGGGGGTAAACGCCCCCGCTGCCCGGTCCATTACCAGGCCTCCCGGTGGATTTAGGGCCTGATCAACCAGGCTGTTATTGCTGGTCTCACGCAATCCAACGTATGAACTACACCCCGGCTGATCGGGGGCTGACTTCAGGTACCTGCCCACTTCCCTCTTGAAGGCAATTACCCTTATGTATAATGGGAGGCTGTTAAACATTCTTGGCCCCCGGATACTCACTGCGTTTTCTCTTAGTGTACTCTTGGCACCCTTGCTTTGTCAATGTGTTATTTCCTTCCCTGTAGATAGACGCTGGGTCGACAACACGACCTATCTTGTGGAGGGTTTAGCGTTAATACAGCCCTCCTGGGAAGGCAGCAGCAGGCAGCTGGGCGGCATAATATAGCCAGCCTGTGGAGGAGGCATACCTCGTAGAAAGGAATTTCCATAACAGTATATCGACAGGACATAAACACCATCTCGCCTACAATGCGCAATATGTCTCCCCGATCTCTATTATAAACACTGGGATATATATAATATGTAATATTATATATAATATGTAATATTTCTCTCGGCTTCTGCCTGCTTACTGGGCCCCGGGGAAAGGGGGGCGACAACCCCCAGGCCAACTATCCCCCCCTCCCCCTCTCCTCGTTTTCCCCTGTGGATTTACAGGTTATTGAAGACACATATTTCTATACAGGCTTGAGGTGAGCTAGATGGTGTGGAAAACTGGCAGACTTTATCACGGCGTCTTTCTATTTTCATAAGTGTATCGTTGTTGACTGTTATTTGTCTCCCTTCTTAAAGAAGGCAGCTAATTGACGAAATTGTGTATAGTTATTCTTTTAGGAGTATTTCTTGCGTCTCCCTTCTTAAAAAAGGCAGTTAAGAGGCGTATTGATTGTATTCTTTTGCGAGCATTTCTCGTTTTTCCTTTCATAAAAAAAAACATTTAAAGGGCTTAATTGTGTGTGTAGGTCTTTTTTGAAAGTCATTTTTGAGTGAATTTGTGTCCGTTGTTATTCATTTTTTTTTTTTGTCTCCCCTTTTAAAGAAGGCAGTCAAGCAGAGAACTTATATGTGTGTAGTTATCTCTTTCTTTATTTTTTTTTTCGTCTCGTATCTTATATATATATATTTTTAATTCTGTTCAGAGTAGGCAGAAATTTAGACAATAAAATCAAGAATGGCACAGAAATACATTACGAAAATAATCTGGTGATGACTGCCTCCCACACACACACACACACACACACACACACACACACACACACACACACACACACACACACACACACACACACGTACTCATATACAATAGGCCTAGTGTCTAATCGACAAGTGCCTATGACAAAGTGGTAACTAACACACACACTGTGAGTCTCGACCCCTGCAACAACAATTAGGTGAGTACACACACAGCCTTCACGTAAGGCTGGAAACATAACCATCATTAATGGTTTTGTTAAATATTTCGGGTGATTAGTCTTCGTCAAAGGAACAGCAAGAGGCGGTCCTTCACGCTTGGCTGCTGATGCGGTCCTGCCTGGCTGGCTGGGTGACTGACTGGCTGGCTGGCTGGCTGGCTGGCTGACTGGCTGGCTGGCTGACTGACTGGCTGACTGGCTGACTGGCTGGCTGGTTGGCTGACTGACTGGCTGGCTGACTGGCTGGCAGGCTGACTGGCTGACTGGCTGGCTGGCTGGCTAGCTGGCTGACTGACTGGCTGGCTGGCTGGCTGACTGGCTGGCTGGCTGGCTGACTGGCTGGCTGGCTGACTGACTGGCTGACTGGCTGGCTGGCTGGCTGGCTGACTGGCTGGCTGGCTGGCTGGCTGACTGGCTGGCTGACTGGCTGGCTGGCTGGCTGGCTGGCTGGCTGGCTGGCTGACTGACTGGCTGGTTGGCTGACTGGCTGGCTGGCTGGCTGGCTGGCTGGCTGGCTGGCTGGCTGACTGACTGACTGACTGACTGACTGGCTGGCTGACTGACTGACTTACTGACTGACTGACTGGTTGACTGACTGGCTGGCTGGCTGGCTGACTGACTGACTGACTGGTTGGCTGACTGACTGACTGACTGGCTGGCTGGCTGGCTGGCTGGCTGGCTGGCTGGCTGGCTGACTGGATGGCTGGATGGCTGACTGGCTGGCTGACTGGCTGGCTGGCTGGCTGGCTGGCTGGATGGCTGGCTGGCTGGCTCTCTATTCTTTTTTTTCACACCTGGCTTAACAAGGTTAGGTTAAGGTTCCTACCTTCATTTACAAGCCAAGAGCTGTAACCTACCTCAGCTCATTTTAAAGCCTTTTTATTGTTATGAGACATACAAATAGGGAATAGGATGAAATTGGAACCATCTGTGTGCCAGTGATTTCATTTAGTCAACTGACTTTATTTTGTTGATGTCATTACGCTGAACGAACATGTTCCAGACTTGATTTGTCTCTCTCCCTCTCTCATTTCTGCCAAGTTGCTGAAATTCTTCCTGTTTCTTTATCATCTTTTAATTTTCCTCTCTTTCTTTTTGTTTATCTTCTTCCCTTCCTCCAGTTCCAGTTATTTAAAACATTATTTCGTTAGATTTTATCCTCGTTTTCACTTCTCTTTCATTTCCTCTTTCTACAGGTCGCTCAGACAAGATGAACAAGAAAAAGGACAAAATTAGAAAATACAACATACGAGCGAGATACCACACTGTACGACGGAACGTAAATAGCGGTATTTGAGAAAGAGAAAGAGGAAAGAATGGGGAGTGGGGGAAGAAGGAAAGAATAAAGGGAGGAGGGAGGGAAAATAAGTAATGATTAGCAGATGGACGTACATTTAGAGATTTTTCTTCTCATTTTTCTGAGACAGGAAAGCGACCGATGATTCCCTCGCAGCAGTGAGCTCGACCAGCAAGGCAGCGGTCTCCGCCACTGGCCGACTCCATGGGACCTCTGACTACCGCGTTCACAACCCGGCGTATTTCTACACCGTTTTCTATACACAGTATAGGCTAGCGGTTGCCTTCGCTGCTACAATGACACACCGTTAATGATAATAATAATTAAAAATGAGCATAATACTACTACTACTAATAATTATTAATCTTAGTTTTAACGCCAAACACAACGATTAAAACCAACGTACAACTTCGTAAGGTCACGTCATATTACGTCAGGTCAGAGGAAGGTCATGTCATGTCAGGAGGAGGTCATGGTCAGGTCACGACAGGTCACAGGCGTCCTGTGGAGACCAAGATATTGACGGAAAACATTATCAAGACTATTAACCTCGTTAATAATTGGAAAACTAATTATCGGGGGGACTTATAAAATTTCAGGAATTCATTAGGGCCCACACGAATTTAAAGGTGAAGCCGACAAACACGTTTTGAACGATGCTCCGACACAAGCTCAGCCGCTGTTTTCAAACTGGGTCAACCAGGCGTCGCGCTTGCGAAACGTTCCACAACGTTTTAATACCGATAGGTTTGACGAATAAAACATATACAATCAAGATTATTGTAGAGGACATTTCGCCACTGGTGGTTTTATTAGTACCGGCGAAACGTCTCCATTAATAAATGACTTGATTTTGCACATGTTTCATTCGCTCGACTGCACAAGTCTCCAAATACTTACGGTCCTTATTTCGTCCAGTAAACGCGCGCTCATGATGAATAAGCAGCTTCTTGTTCAGTACTTGGGTTTCTCTACTGAGCTTTAACGTCCCACATCATAAAAATCTTTGAAAGAGTTCTAAGAAGCAAGATAGCAAACCACCTGGACTCCCAAAAATTGCACAACCCAGGGCAGCATGGTTTCAGAGCAGGTCGCTCCTGCCTTTCGCAACTGCTTGACCACTATGATATGGTCCTAGATGCACTGGAAAACAAACAGAATGCGGATGTAGTATACACAGACTTTGCAAAAGCCTTTGACAAGTGCGACCATGGTGTAATAGCACACAAAATGCGTTAAAGGGATAACCGGCAAAGTAGGCAGATGGATCTTCAACTTTCTAACCAATCGCACACAAAGAGTAGTGGTAAACAGAGTTAAATCAGATGCTGCCATAGTGAAGAGCTCTGTCCCACAAGGCACAGTACTCGCACCTATCCTGTTCCTTATTCTCATATCAGACATAGACAGAGATGTAAACCACAGCGCTGTATCATCCTTTGCAGACGATACTAGGATCTGCAAGAGAGTGTCATCCATTGAGGACACGGCAAAGCTCCAAGAAGATATAAACCAAGTTTTCCAATGGGCAACAGAGAACAATATGATGTTCAATGAAGACAAATTCCAACTACTCCGTTATGGAAAACTGGAGGAAATAATAACTAGAACTGAGTATACTACAAACTCCAATCACACAACAGAGCGGAAAAGTAATGTGAAGGACCTGGATGTGGTAATGTCTGAAGACCTCACCTTCAAGGATCACAACAATGCCACTATCACATCTGCTAGGAAACTGATAGGATGGATAATGAGAACATTCAAGACAAGGGATGCTAAGCCAATGATGATCCTTTTTAAATCACTTATTCTCTCTAGGCTGGAATACTGTTGTACATTAACATACCCATTCAAGGCAGGTGAAATTGCAGAGCTAGAGAATGTACAGAGAACCTTTACTGCACGTATAAGTTCCATCAAACACCTTAGCTACTGGGAGCGCCTGGAAGCACTTGACTTGTACTCACTAGAGCGTAGGCGAGAGAGATATATCATAATTTACACCTGGAAGATTCTGGAGGGACTGGTCCCTAATATGCACACAACAATCACTCCATACGAAAGCAAAAGACTTGGCAGGCGATGCAACATACCCCCAGTGAAAAGTAGGGGCGTCACTGGTACACTAAGAGAAAACACAATAAGTGTCCGGGGCCCAAGACTGTTCAACAGCCTCCCACCAGCAATAAGGGGCATTACGGGAAGACCCCTGGTTATCTTCAAAAGGGAGCTGGACAGATACGTAAAGACGGTGCCGGATCAGCCGGGCTGTGGTTCGTACGTTGGACTGCGTGCGGCCAGCAGTAACAGCCTCGTTGATCAGGCCCTGATCCACCGGGAGGCCTGGTCGTGGACCGGGCCGCGGGGGCGTTGATCCCCGGAATGCCTTCCAGGTAGACTCCAGGTAGGTAGGAAACGTTTCACCAACTAGTGGCTTAATCAGAAAAAAACGGTTAGATGTGATGAGGGAGTATGAGGTAATGAGTCCCTGAGCTTAGGGATGACGTGTTAAGTCCAACAGCCTTGATAACAAGCGGACTACGGGACTAAATTATTCTTAGTTGAATGAATCTTAGTAGAGCAAGCTGGCCTGGGGGACTAAAGTAATATTACAGACACGATGACGATGGCGGGTGAAAGGGTAAGAGGGGGGTTAAAGGCCCCTTTTCCACAAGTAAATACTTTTGTTTTTCCATTAACGGCTAAGTTTCATTGTATTATATTGACCAGTGACCGCAAAAGCAAAATAGTTCAAGAAATTCCACATCCTGAAAATCGTATGCTTTTAAAGACGATTTCTTTGAGTTTCTAACATCTTACCATTTTTAAAGCAATCCCAGATTTCACTCCTGACTTACGCCACCTCTAGAATGAAATCCTGCAAGGGCGCCTAAGACTGTTCAACAGCCTCCCAACAGACATAAGGGAAATTACCAATAAACCCCTGGTTGTCTTCAAGAGGGAGCTGGACAAATACTTCAAGTAGCACTCGATCAGCTGGGCAGTGGTTCGTACGTTGGACTACATACGGCCAGCAATAACAGGCTGGCTGATCAGGTCCTGATCCACCGGGAGGCCTGGTCAATGCCTGGGCCGCAGGGGCGTTGACCTCCGGAACACCCTCCAGGTAGGTAGACAAACGATACCTTTAGAATTAGTCGACTATTGTGAGTCGCATCCTGGGGAGGATCTAAGGACTCCGAATATAAATAAGCCACACTGCTTGGCTTTCTTTGGGTTATCCTGGATTACTGAGGTACGGAGTTAATAAATGCGTCTTCTTCGACGCAAGAAACAAACTTATCTTTGTGTCCATCACATTAAGCAGAGTCTGACTAAGAGCACCAGATCTTTCTCTACCGTTTTATGGCGGGCACTTTAACCATCCCAGCTTCTACGGGGTATATTGGTTTATGGTCTGGTAGCCCTACAGCACCGCGAGACTCGGCGCTACGCCCGGCCACCATCTGGACAAGACCAGTGAACCTACTATAGATACTACTCGGCTCTACACACCCTCACTCACCAGCCCCTTCAACTTCAACAGCGTCTGTGAGGATAACACAGTCATAACAAAGGAAGCCTAAGATAACATTTCAGACGAATGAGTAAGATGCGGGTGCATCACTTTGGTATCATTATTGTCGTCAGTAAGGATACCTAAGCAATACTTTGGTATCATCATTGTCGTCAATAAAGATACCTAAGAAACACTTCAGTGTCAATATATTTGTCATCATTAAGATATGTAAGTGTTGCACATAGATCCTGCTCAGCAACTTGTCGGTAATACGACAGTTTTTTCAAAGAAAGTGAAAACATATTATTGCATTAAACTCTGCGAAAATCCGTCAACAATTCACGAAATTAAAATTACCTTTGAGGTAAAGATGGTCTAATAAAGGCTTGTACTGCTCCTTGTATTACCCTATTTGTCGTGCGTGAGGATACGACCGTCTAATGAAATATGATATGTCCAGCGTTGCCAGACGCTGGCCGCCCGTATTACTGTGTGATAGGAAACCCAGGCTTTAGACAATGGCTGTAAGGCGATGCTACCAGCATCAGCGGCCCTAAACGATGTATCTGAGCCGACAATTGTTCAGTCGGCAACACATGCAGGCGAAGCAAGGTCTAGAAACACCCCTAAAGGTAACTGTGAGGTGATCAGTCCCTCAGCCAGTGAGGTAATTACTTCTTCAAAGCTGAGAGACTGATAAAATCACATCTACCAACCCACTGCTTCTGCTATATCAGATCTACCCGGACTCTACCTGGAGGGTGTTCCCGGGGGCAATGCCCCCGCAGCCCAGTCCTTGACCAGGCCTCCCGGTGGATCAGGGCCTGATCAATCAGGCTGTTACTGCTGGCCACACGTAGTCCAACGTATGAACCACAACCCGGCTGATCGGGTAAGTCGCCTCAACATTCGACTGAAGATGCCTGCTAAGCAGGTGGCACGTTTCGACACTAGACACCCAGCTGTCACACACTTGTTTTATCTTTCTTATGGGTTGGTACGACCCTAATTATATTTATCGAATGTAGTCTGGCTCAGTTTCTTGGTCTAGTGGACGAGGTGTGACCCGTAGCTATAGCTGTTTAGTGCAACGTCTGATTGTGCATCTGATGAATTAGACACATCTGGGTATATTTACTTGTATACAAGTAAAGACACATCTGGGTATATTTACTTGTATACAAGTAAAGACACATCTGGGTATATTTACTTGTATACAAGTAAAGACACATCTGGGTATATTTACTTGTATACAAGTAAAGACACATCTGGGTATATTTACTTGTATACAAGTAAAGATACATCTGGGTATCTTTACTTGTATACAAGTAAAGACACATCTGGGTATATTTACTTGTATACAAGTAAAGATACATCTGGGTATCTTTACTTGTATACAAGTAAAGACACATCTGGGTATATTTACTTGTATACAAGTAAAGATACATCTGGGTATCTTTACTTGTATACAAGTAAAGATACATCTGGGTATATTTACTTGTATACAAGTAAAGATACACAGATGTGGTACATGTGTCAAATTCATTATCTTGCCGGTACTGAATACCAGTGAGATACAGATTGAAGATCTGGTAAAAGACATCTGGCCAGCCGTGTTTCCAGGTCTACATGGAGTCTACCTGGAGGGTATCCCGGGGATCAACATCCCCGCGGCCCGGTCGATGACCAGGCCTCCTGGTGGATCAGGGCCTGATCAACGAGGCTATTACTGTTGGCTGCATGTAGTCCAACGTACGAATCGCAGCCCGGCTGATCCGGCACTGACTTTAGGTATCAGTCCAGCTCCCTCTTGAAGACAACCAGGGGTCTATTGGTAATTCCCCTTATGGCTGGTGGGAGGCTGTTGAACAGTCTTGGACCCCGGACACTTATTGTGCTTCCTCTTAGTGTACTAATGACGCCCCTACTTTTCACTTGAGGTATGTTGCATCGCCTGCCAAGTCTTTTGCTTTCGTAGGGAGTGATTTCTGTGTGCGGATTAGGGACCAGTCACTCTAGGATCTTCCAGGTGTAGATTATGATGTATCTGTCTCGCCTGCGTTCCAGTGAGTACAAGTCAAATGCTTCCAAGCGTTTCCAGGTCTGCTTCACGAAAAATAAACACCGGATGTAGAACTAACTTTTATCGGAAAACGTCTCGTTGTATAGAGCTTAATAATGACCTCGTATAGCTCTGTATAGAGCGAAATGTTGCCCCAGTAAAAGCTTATTGCACGAACTGTTTTGTTTATTTTCTTGAGATGAACAGATTCTTCGAAAAAGACCTGTAATCCCAAATGTTGCACAAGCGGTTCATTCTTCAACTTGTTGATTTCCTGAATCATTTACACCATAATCACTGTCCGATCTTGTACAATAGATCAATAATCCTCCAATAGATTTATAACTAGGAACAGTAACAACAGACCTATAACAAAGGCCAGGCCTCATCCAATAAACCAATGAATAGGGTAGACTACGTTCAGTGTATCTATAACTAGGGTCGAACCGCGTCCAATAGACATAATTAGAACCAGACAGTTTTACTGCAGGTCCCCTATAATCCGCTACACCACATTCCTTGGGGGTCTGGTTTATACACCACTTAAGGTATTCTGTAAGAATACAGTAACCGGAACCCTAAATTCCCTAGTGACTTCCTCAGCAGTCTTAAACCCATATAATCTGCTTTTTCTCACTCAGCAGCCCCTTCCCCTGGCCTAGCAAATTCATATTATCCATCTGGCCCCTTACCCCTCACAATCCTTCCAGACCCCTTACCTTCAGTCAACAGCCATCCCGAGGACCCCAAATAAGTCACTCCGTGACTCTTTTGGATGAACCAAGGTGATTTACACATATGGTACCAAGTATGATAGCTGTACTTTTGTGTACCTGTACCTAAATAAACTTAATTTTACTTACCCTAATGGGAATAAGTCACTTTGTCTGGCCTTTTTTGTTGTTGATCTTAGGTAAATAACACTTCTGTAACTGTATTTACGTGTAACTGTATCAAAAGAAACATACCCTCGTTAAACAGCTGTCCCTCCAACCCTCCTCCAGCCTTACCTAACAGCTCATCCAGACTCCACCTCCAGCCTCGCCTAACAGCTCATCCAGACTCCTCCTTCACACACACCCAGGAGCTTAGGCAACAGTTCGTTCCACCTTGTGACCCGCACGTCAGCTGGGCACCAAAATCAATGATCCTATGATATATTCCTTCCCTCGTCGGGATCTAATGTCTTTAATCCACTAAGTCCGGAGGTCCAACTTATTGCCTCCAGTCTGCTTCACCTGGAGGTCTGACTCTCTGCCTTTGTTTTTCTATTTCCATTCTTATTTCCCCCCATTTATGTATCGTTTATACCGTCTCATCCACGAGAAAATTTATTCTCCAGTATAGTGTGCAGCCACTTTCTTCATCAGTCTCTTGTATATCTCAGACACTTTACTCAAGTCCAGACAAACAGCATCCTTCGCTTTATCGTGGTCCACTGCCTCAAATACCCTACTGAAAAAACTTTAGCATTTTCATACTAAGGCAAAAATAATCCTTTATGATGCCGTCTGTTGGTTACGACCACTGATAAACTCTCTCTCTCTCTCTCTCTCTCTCTCTCTCTCTCTCTCTCTCTCTCTCTGTTTCTCTCTCACTCTCTCTTACCCCACACACACCATATAAAAATCTCTCAAACGCCTTCACCTACCAAAGAAAAATTAAATTACTTTCAAAAGAAGAGAGTGAACCAGACATAGGGACGTGTCACGGCGAGAAGCCGCGGTCATCGGCTTAGAACGTAATCGGCTTACGGCAGAGTTGAATAAATGGTCAAATATATATATTCCATCAACCACCAGCTTAGGTAAACAGGGTGAGCGAGGATGCTGTAAACAGTTATATATGAACACGAGACGATGCTGTCTACTGAAGTCTGCCAGCTTAGGCTGATACTACTGAAGTCTCCAAGCTGAGGCTCACACTGCTGAAGTCTCCTAGCTGAGGCTGATACTACTGAAGTCTCCCATCTCATATTAACACTACTGAAATCTCCCAGCTTAGACTGACACTAATGAAATCTCCCAGTTCAGGCTGACACTACTGAAATCTCCCAGCTCGGGCTGACACTACTGAAATGTTCCAGCTCAGGCTGACACTACTGAAATGTCCCAGCTGAGGCTGACACTGAAATCTC
>NC_091348.1:16039611-16097111 GCF_038502225.1 Cherax quadricarinatus
TCCCAATACTGTCTTCACTCACAGCATGAGTGATACTTCCCAATACTGTCTTCACTCACAGCATGAGTGATACTTCCCAATACTGTCTTCACTCACAGCATGAGTGATACTTCCCAATACTGTCTTCACTCACAGCATGAGTGATACTTCCCAATACTGTCTTCACTCACAGCATGAGTGACACTTCCCAACACTGTCTTCATGCCTGTATCTTCACTCACAGCATGAGTGACACTTCCCAATACTGTCTTCACTCACAGCATGAGTGACACTTCCCAACACTGTCTTCATGCCTGTATGTTCACTCACAGCATGAGTGACACTTCCCAATACTGTCTTCATGCCTGTATGTTCACTCACAGCATGAGTGACACTTCCCAATACTGTCTTCATGCCTGTATGTTCACTCACAGCATGAGTGACACTTCCCAATACTGTCTTCATGCCTGTATGTTCACTCACAGCATGAGTGACGCAGCTGCACAATAAATTTATACATAGGGACAAAATCTAAAATTCTGTTGGAGCTCAAGTTATACTGACTCGTATTAGGTTTGCAACGTAAACTGATTAATATTTATATTATTCTCCTTGACATGCTTCACAGAGCAGTATTCTTTCCTTTTAAATTTCCGTTTTCAGTTTCCGAACACTTTTACCACATCCACATCCTCCAGATATTTTCAACTTCATTTTTCTCTCCGGATATTTCCTCCCCCCTCCTTTCCTCACTCCTACGTCCTTAATACCGATCTCCCACCTTCTTATATCCCCCCCTCCCACCATTATCCCTCCTACCTCCCAGTTTCAACCGACCTCCCGCCTACCACACTCCCCCTCACTCCCACATCCCATTCTCTCCCACCACAGCGGCTGTTTCCTATCCCCAGAGCCTGACACATCCTACGCCCCCCTTTGTCAATAGACCTTTAGACACGGGTCGTATGGAAATGCCTGACCACCAGCTTTATTGTACCTAAAACTTCCTCACACACATTCTTCCATCCCTCCTCTGGAGGCTCCAGGACCATTCCCGTCCTCCTGAAACATTTACAAAACACAACTATGGGCTCTTTCTTCTCTGTTTAAAATATTTGGATACTTGTTTTGTTAAGTTTATTACGGATTCTTTGTTCACTTTTGTACACAAGGGCTGGGATAATTGGTGAACGTCGCCTTTATGTCTGGTTCTTGGGGCACTGATGCCCATAATGGCGTTTGTGTTGAAATAGGAGTGTTTATATGTTCAAGGAATAATTTACGATTATATGGTTACTTGTCGGACATTTATATGGTATTTCCAGCTTTAACACAATATTATTATTATTATTATTATTATTATTATTATTATTATTATTATTATTATTATTACCAGTGAATTTATAATAATAATAATAATAATAATAATAATAATAATAACAATAATAATAATATTTATCCATGGGGAAATGGAACAGAATTGTTCCCCCGTAAGCCATGCGTGTCGTCAGAGGCCACTAAAATGCCGGGAGCAAGGTGCTAGTAACCCCCTTCTCCTGTATAAATTGCTAAATTTAAAAAAAAAATAGTTTTTCTTTTTAGGTCACCCTGCCTCGGTGGGATACGGCCGGTTCGTTGAAAAAAATATATTAATTATTTCCACCACCATTTTTACCACCAGTATATTAGGCATCATTGTTATCTCCTTCAGAAATGAAGCACCGACCTGGGAGTGTGTGGCACCAGCGACCCCCTTATCAAACACATCAAGAAACACAAGAAAAGAATACACTAAAATCCCGCACATACAAGAGAGAAACTTATGACGTTTCGTTCCGATCTGGAGCATTTACAAGTCACACTAACACAGGAGGTGAGGGAGCCAGTATATATTAGTGAGGGGTGACGGGGACGGGACAAAGAGAGGAAGAAAGAAGGAAATGGAGTAGTAGTGGTAGAGGTAATGTTGGTAGTGGAAGTAGTAGTGGTAATAATTAGTAGGGGAAGTAGTGGTAGTGGCACAACATACAGAAAGGGGAGTAAAGTGAGGCAATACTAGTAGTACTAATGGAGTAGTAGCAGTAGTAATGGAGTAGTAGTAGCAGCAATGGAGTAGTAGTAGTAGTAGTAGTAGTGTAACATTGGTTAAAGCAGAAGTGGGGTAAGTTTAAGGATAAGAAAAAGAAGGACTGCAGGAGGGCTAACAGCCTCCGCAGGTGAGACCAAAAACACAGACGGGGAAGGGGAACTGGAGGACACAACACACCCGGGCAGACGAAAGGAAGACAGAAAAAATAGGAAAGGAGAAGCGGTAGGGAGAGGAATGACTTAAAGTTCTCAACCTAACAATCACAGAAGAGAAAAAAAACCCCGGAGGATATGATCTTGACATAGAAAATACTTTGGGTTACAAGAGTGGATAGATACAGGACGTTTGAGATCCAAGGAGTCAGGGGGAGACATATACCATCTAAAAAAACGTAGAGGATATAAAAGCGTAATAAACGGAACGCACTAGATGAAGAGGAAGTAAATGCAGTTCAAAGAGTAGGTATGATCGGGCACCAGAGGCCAGACATTACTAAATCCTGTCGATACGAGATGAGAGCCGTTTCCGGAAGTTACGAATCGACCCCCTCAAACATAACTGGGTGATGTGTTTGATAAGGGGGTCGCTGGTGCCACACACTCCCAGGTCGGTGCTTCATTTCTGAAGGAGATAACAATGATGCCTAATATACTGGTGGTAAAAATGGTGGTGGAAATAATTAATATATTTTTTTCAACGAACCGGCCGTATCCCACCGAGGCAGGGTGACCTAAAATGCAAGGAGGCTGAGGAGAGGTTTGTACCCAAGGGTAACAGGAGTAATGAAAAAGCCAGGATGAGCCCATGGTTTACCCAAAGGTGCAGGGAGGCAAAAACCAAGTGTGCTAGGGAATGGAAGAAATATAGAAGGCAAAGGACCCAGGAGAATAAGGAGAACAGTCGTAGAGCCAGAAATGAATATGCACAGATAAGAAGGGAGGCCCAAAGACAATATGAAAATGACATAGCAGCGAAAGCCAAATCTGACCCGAAACTGTTGTACAGCCACATCAGGAGGAAAACAACAGTCAAGGACCAGGTAATCAGGCTAAGGAAGGAAGGAGGAGAGACAACAGGAAATGACCGGGAAGTATGTGAAGAACTCAACAAGAGATTCAAAGAAGTGTTCACAGAGGAGACAGAAGGGACTCCAGAAAGACGGAGAGGTGGGGCACACCACCAAGTGCTGGACACAGTGCACACAACCGAGGAAGAAGTGAAGAGGCTTCTGAGTGAGCTAGATACCTCAAAGGCAATGGGGCCAGATAACATCTCCCCATGGGTATTGAGAGAGGGAGCAGAGGCGCTATGTGTACCCCTAACAACAATATTCAATACATCTATCGAAACAGGGAGATTGCCTGAGGCATGGAAGACAGCAAATGTAGTCCCAATCTTTAAAAAAGGAGACAGACATGAAGCATTAAACTACAGACCAGTGTCACTGACATGTATAGTATGCAAAATCATGGAGAAGATTATCAGGAGAAGAGTGGTGGAACACCTAGAAAGGAATGATCTCATCAACAGCAGCCAGCATGGTTTCAGGGACGGGAAATCCTGTGTCACAAACCTACTGGAGTTCTATGACATGGTGACAGCAGTAAGACAAGAGAGAGAGGGGTGGGTGGATTGCATTTTCTTGGACTGCAAGAAGGCGTTTGACACAGTTCCACACAAGAGATTGGTGCAAAAACTGGAGGACCAAGCAGGGATAACAGGGAAGGCACTACAATGGATCAGGGAATACTTGTCAGGAAGACAGCAGCGAGTCATGGTACGTGGCGAGGTGTCAGAGTGGGCACCTGTGACCAGCGGGGTCCCGCAGGGGTCAGTCCTAGGACCAGTGCTGTTTCTGGTATTTGTGAACGACATGACGGAAGGAATAGACTCTGAGGTGTCCCTGTTTGCAGATGACGTGAAGTTGATGAGAAGAATACACTCGATCGAAGACCAGGCAGAACTACAAAGGGATCTGGACAGGCTGCAGAACTGGTCCAGCAATTGGCTCCTGGAGTTCAATCCCACCAAGTGCAAAGTCATGAAGATTGGGGAAGGGCAAAGAAGGCCGCAGACGGAGTACAGTCTAGGGGGTCAGAGACTACAAACCTCACTCAAGGAAAAAGATCTTGGGGTGAGTATAACACCAGGCACATCTCCTGAAGCGCACATCAACCAAATAACTGCTGCAGCATATGGGCGCCTAGCAAACCTCAGAACAGCATTCCGACATCTTAATAAGGAATCGTTCAGGACCCTGTACACCGTATACGTTAGGCCCATATTGGAGTATGCGGCACCAGTTTGGAACCCACACCTAGCCAAGCACGTAAAGAAACTAGAGAAAGTGCAAAGGTTTGCAACAAGACTAGTCCCAGAGCTAAGAGGTATGTCCTACGAGGAGAGGTTAAGGGAAATCAACCTGACGACACTGGAGGACAGGAGAGATAGGGGGGACATGATAACGACATACAAAATACTGAGAGGAATTGACAAGGTGGACAAAAACAGGATGTTCCAGAGATTGGACACAGTAACAAGGGGACACAGTTGGAAGCTAAAGACACAGATGAATCACAGGGATGTTAGGAAGTATTTCTTCAGCCACAGAGTAGTCAGTAAGTGGAATAGTTTGGGAAGCGATGTAGTGGAGGCAGGATCCATACATAGCTTTAAGCAGAGGTACGATAAAGCTCACGGCTCAGGGAGAGTGACCTAGTAGCGATCAGTGAAGAGGCGGGGCCAGGAGCTCGGACTCGACCCCCGCAACCTCAACTAGGTGAGTACAACTAGGTGAGTACACACACACACACACACACACACACACACACACACACACACACACACACACACACACACGCACGCATGCACATACAACAGGCCTAGTGTCTAATCGACATGTGCCTAGGACCAAATGGTAACTAACACACATACATTCCGTCTTGATGGTGGACAACGTAAGTAACTACATAAACAGAAACGATAAAGCATACAAGGTGGGTAACCCATAAATTAATTGCCAGCGGGTAAGAGGCGGGATCAGGAGCTGAGTTTCAACCTCAATAGCTACATCCAGGTGAGCACACGTGGCCTCTCTGAGGGCTCCAACAAGTCTGTTTCCGTAACCACTGTAAGAGGATTAAATAAAGACCCTTTCAGTCTAGTAATGTCACAATCCCGATAATTTATCAACCAGCTGCTACTTTCTGTCCAACAGAATTTCGCTGATGTTATCTAACAGTTACAAACAGATGATTTTTAAATGTAAACAATCCACAAACAGCCACCTCTTTGTCGTTCAATGTCGCTTGTCTGTGCACATCAAACGATCAATTGGGTACACAGAAAAGTTTTGCAGTCTTCAGCAAATCAAATCTTGGAACCACACCATTAAGTGGGACAGTGAAAATATTGCAAACAAATGGAAGTTACTTTTAAAAAGAAAACGCTTTTAAAGGACAGATAAAGTCCGACGTAATAACCAAGTTTGCATTAAGAAAAAAAACATCTCACCATCTTGTTCAATTGTAAATGTTTGAAATGTTGTGCATAGTACACAGAGATATTAAACCAGTCAGTTCAGTCAAATCAAGCTTCTTACCTTCCACACAGATGGATCCCACACCAGAGTGGCTGTGCGTGTTCTAGCTCAAGTCTCTTGTTTGCAATCGTGGCATTACAATTTTGTGAGCTCTACACACACACACATACACACACACACACACACATACACACACACACACACACACACACACACACACACACACACACACACACACACACACACACACACACACATATATATATATATATATATATATATATATATATATATATATATATATGTGTGTGTGTGTGTGTGTGTGTGAGTGTACTCACCTAGTTGT
Organism: Cherax quadricarinatus; assembly: GCF_038502225.1. Lineage (NCBI taxonomy): Eukaryota > Metazoa > Arthropoda > Malacostraca > Decapoda > Parastacidae > Cherax > Cherax quadricarinatus. The sequence continues at coordinate 16,045,567 of NC_091348.1, forward strand.
ATTCACCTAGCTGTGGTTGCAGGGGTCGAGTCACAGCTCCTGACCCCGCCTCTTCACTGGCCGCTACTAGGTCACTCTTCCCGCTCTATGAGTTTTATCATACCTCTTCTTAAAGCTATGTATGGATCCTGCCTCCACTACATCACTTCCCAGACTATTCCACTTCCCGACAACTCTGTCACTGAAGAAATACTTTCTAACATCCCTGTGATTCATCTGAGTCTTCAACTTCCAACTGTGACTCCTTGTTGCTGTGTCCCATCACTGGAACATCCTGTCTCTGTCCACCATCTTGATTCATCTCAGTATTTTGTATGTCGTTATCATATCCCCTCACTATCTCTCCTGTCCTCCAGTCTCGTCACGTCCATTTATCTTAATCTCTCCTCGTAGAACATACTCCTTAGCTCCGCGATCAGTCTAGTTGCAAACCTTTGCACTAACTCTAGTTTCCTTATGTGTTTGGCTAGGTGTGAGTTCCAAACTGGTGCTGCATTTTCCAATATAGGCCTAACGTACACAGTGAACAGGGTTCTGAATGATTCCTTATTCAGATGGCGGAATGTTCTTAGGTTCGCTAGGCGCCCGTATGCTGCAGTAGTTATATGGTTGATGTGCGCCTCAGGACATATGCTCGGCACGCTCTTCTTGCCGAATAAGACAAGCAAAAATTTGTGTATGCAATAATTTCGTAAAAATCTTTCTGAACCTAACGAAAAAAATATATTTCATTGTGTTTGTTTATTATTAAATTAATCTAAACTTATTAATTTGTACATTAACATAAATGAAAAAATATATCTTTAAACATATAAGAGAAAATTTTAGAAAGGACTTAATTTTAAATTAGTTCTTGCTAATTGACCAGTTTTACCTACTCGGCACGACACACACACACACACACACACACACACACACACACACACACACATATATATATATATATATATATATATATATATATATATATATATATATATATATATATATATAATATAGGGAGGTACCTCTATAAGTGGACTAGGGACCCTCATCCTCAAAGAAGACAATAAACGAACTTCAGGGAAAACTCAAGGTTCTCCCCGGAGCTGTTTGAATATTTTCTTCTCCTACCACCCCCTATATTTTATATTCTATGGGAACATTTATTAATAGACAGAATACCTTTACAGAAAACACAAACATGAATACAAAGGCACAATGTATTAAAGATTATGAATTTCCTCCAGCTCCTCCGAAGACGGACGCGAGCCAAGTATGCAGCAAGCATTTCCCCTCTGGATGGCCACGCTGAGGCGCTGGAACATGAAAGTGGCTGCCCTTGGGTCCCTGGTGGTGTCGATGAGTCTGGAACCCAATTCTTCAAGGAAACATGTGGCATTTTTTCCCCATGATCCCAAGGTCTCTGATCCCACTGGCACAAATTGATACTGTTGGCTTATGTCCCTGTACTTGCTGATCTTGTACTACTCTTTGTGGTCAGCAGCTCCTCCCTGTTGCCCCACACTGTGATGGATATAGGTCTCAGCCAGTGTGGACACACAGGTATAGTCCCATGCTAAGAGCTTGCCATTCTTCCAAGAATATAAATATATATATATATATATATATATATATATATATATATATATATATATATATATATATATATATATATATATATATATATATATGAAGGTACCACCTCTGGAACTGTCCTGGGGACCCTCATCCTCAGAGAAAAGAATAAACTTGCTTCAGGGGAAACTCAAGGTTCTCCTTGAAGCTATTTGAAAATTGTTTTCTCCTACCACCCCCTATATTTTATAGATACTTTATTTAAAAACAAAATACAGTGATAAAATACACTGACAAAAATACAATAGGGAGTAAAACGACACAGATAACTCAGAGCTACATCTCGAATACTTCGTCCAGCTCCCCGTCGGTGGGCCGTGTGCACAGACTGCTGCAGGTATTTTTCCTCTGGATCGGAACACTGAGTCTCTGAAAGAGGAAGCTGGCCACCCTGTGGTCCTTGGTTTCTAAGATGAATTTTTCACCCAGCTCTTTGAGGAACTTTAGAGCACACTTGCCCCATGCTCCAAGGGTCTCCAACCCTATTGGGATGAAGTTATAGCAAGGGGGAAGTCTTCATATTTGCGGGTCTTCTGGGTCTCCCTGTGGCTTGGAGCTCCACTCCGTTCAGCTAAGGAGTATGTCAAGTAGGTGTCTGCCAATGTGGCGGCACAGGTGCAGTCCCAGGCAATCTACTTTCCATCCTTCCAGGGTAGCATAGTGGCCCCATCAGGACGCTTTTGACTTCCATCAGACCTCTGCACTTGGGGTTCCCATTGGGTTGGGCAGCGGGCTGTGGCGAGGCTTCTCTTTATGATGTCATTGACCTCCTCATGTCTGGCGTACTTCCCTTCTGATGTGTGACACACAAGACCATGAAGTCCGAATTGATCATCCGTCGTTCTGCAGCAAATACACTTATGTTCGGTGAGGATTAGGGCGGCTAGGCGAAGAGCAACACCAATCCGAATGGCCTGTGGGTCGAGTCGACTGCCCAGGGAGGAATTGGGAACAGCTAGAAGGAAATCTCCTGAGTGTGGTGCCTTCACCGCTAGAAGACGAGCTTTGTCCTTTCCTGAAGCATTGGAGAGCATTGTGTTGGCGATTTTTTTCATGATCGGTTTGTCCCAGTGGGAGTGTTTGTGCTCTTTGGGAGGAGCTAGTCTAGTGGAGGAATCTGCAAGGGTGTCCACCGCCTGGCTGCTTCAGTGAACCTGGGGTCTTGAGCTCCTACCGCATCTCTCAAGCATTCAGGGACAATCTTCTTGACTAATCCACTGAAAGCCAAACACAAAGACAGAAATGCAGGTAAAGGTACCTGCATTGCTTTGCGCACCTCTATATCTCCAAGTCACACTGGGAAGGTTGCCTGATCCCATTGCTGATATTCTAGTGACAAGATTCAGTGCCTTCTTAAAGGTTGATCTCAGGAGTGCATCATATTCATCGAGTGTTGGGTTGTCAAAAGAGGGTGCGCACCTCAGGAAGTGAGTGAGTCTTGGCATAGTAAGACACCTTGTGAGGAGATATAGGGCATCATGGGCATCAAGATTGCTTATTCTTTCCTCAATTCTCTTTAGGTCATTCAATTTGTCCTTGAGGACTGTGTCCATGGTTTGGTGACCCAGCGGTGCTCCCAAGAGGTACTGTTAGATGGAGTGGTAGTAGAGACTTCATGGATGATTGTTCGCACAGCACCGATTATTTCCTGGTTTGTTGTGATGATTTCACACTTGGAAGGATTGAGGATGACTTCACCAGTTGTAGGTCCCCTAACAGAACTCTTCAGTACCTGCCAGAGTGCCATCATCCAGGTACCAGATGTTGAGCTCGCTGCATAGGCTGGAAGTTAGTTCCCTTACTGCCAAGCAGAAGAGAAGTGGAGTGAGTGGATCACCCTGTTGAACACCCTCTGATGAGGGAATTTCATGTTCGCCAAACACAAGAATTGAGAGCTTGCTGTAGCCAGCTGAAATGAAGGGAAAAAGACTGGGGAACCGATTCCGAACAGCCAGCAAGACCACAGCTCTCTTCGCCATATTAAAGGCATTTCTAAAATCAAGTTTGACTACGGCCTTGTCTTCTGGTAGGTGCCTAATATAGGCCCTTGCCGCATGAGCTGCGGCTTCACTGCCTTGAGGGACCCCAAAGCCCAGTTGGTGTGGCTGGAGTAAACTGGCAGCTTCTAGGCGAATGTTTCTTACTGCTGCTTTGGCAACGAGACGGCGAAGTGTGTTTCCAACAGCTATGGGCCTGATTCCCCCATCCTTCTTCTTCAAAGCACATAGTGAGGCTGGAGTGAGGGATATATATATATATATATATATATATATATATATATATATATATATATATATATATATATATATATATATATATATATATATATATATATATATATATTCGTTATGTTCAGATTGATTTTCGCAAATTTATGACAATTTTTTTCACTCTGCTTATTAGGCAGAAGAGACACTTGCTTTTTATTTTTAACTCGACGGTTTGGCTTATTCAGCACTTTATTTATATATATCTTTTAAACTGCTTTAGGGTTCGTCTTGGACAATTATCAAGCCACAGTTGATCCAGAAAAAGCTGAGAAGCGTTATATCCGCAAGGAAAATACAACGCCTGAGGATCGATAAGCAATTAGAAGCAAATGAGCTAATGTAGGTAACAGCTCTTAGCTTGTAAGTTAGGAATCCTAAACTTAATCATGTATATCCCTGGGTGAAAAAAAAAAATACTGTGAGGTCATCCCTAGTTCCTCGGTTCAAGAGCTCGTCCTCCTGAAATTGTCTGTTCTACGACAGTCCAGAAATCAACTGAACAAAAAGAAATCTTGTATATCTATGTACATTCTGTACCTAGAACACTATTACTACCCTAGACTGCCACCTATTCCCCATCTCCCAGCCGCTGAATGACCCATGCGGATTTAGCCCTCACCATAGCTCTAATATTAACCTTTAAACTGTCCAAACGTAGATCTACGTTTTTTCAACATTTGAAAGTATGTAAAAAAACGTAGATCTTCTTTTGGAGCGCTACACATGTGAACGTAAATTTGTTTGGACAGTGTTTACCTGGAGTTTACCTGGAGAGAGTTCCGGGGGTCAACGCCCCCGCGGCCCGGTCTGTGACCAGGCCTCCTGGTGGATCAGAGCTTGATCAACCAGGCTGTTGCTGCTGGCTGCACGCAAACCAACGTACGAGCCACAGCCCGGCTGGTCAGGAACCGACTTTAGGTGCTTGTCCAGTGCCAGCTTGAAGACTGCCAGGGGTCTGTTGGTAATCCCCCTTATGTATGCTGGGAGGCAGTTGAACAGTCTCGGGCCCCTGACACTTATTGTATGGTCTCTTAACGTGCTAGTGACACCCCTGCTTTTCATTGGGGGGATGTTGCATCGTCTGCCAAGTCTTTTGCTTTCGTAGTGAGTGATTTTCGTGTGCAAGTTCGGTACTAGTCCCTCTAGGATTTTCCAGGGAGTGATCATGTCGGAGGATCTCACCTTGAAGGTGAGATCCTCCGACATGATCACTCCCAGGTCTTTGACGTTGGTGTTTCGCTCTATTTTGTGGCCAGAATTTGTTTTGTACTCTGATGAAGATTTAATTTCCTCGTGTTTACCATATCTGAGTAATTGAAATTTCTCATCGTTTAACTTCATATTGTTTTCTGCAGCCCACTGAAAGATTCGGTTGATGTCCGCCTGGAGCCTTGCAGTGTCTGCAATGGAAGACACTGTCATGCAGATTCGGGTGTCATCTGCAAAGGAAGACACGGTGCTGTGGCTGACATCCTTGTCTATGTCGGATATGAGGATGAGGAACAAGATGGGAGCAAGTACTGTGCCTTGTGGAACAGAGCTTTTCACCGTAGCTGCCTCGGACTTTACTCTGTTGACGACTACTCTCTGTGTTCTGTTAGTGACGAAATTATAGATCCATCGACCGACTTTTCCTGTTATTCCTTTAGCACGCATTTTGTGCGCTATTACGCCATGGTCACACTTGTCGAAGGCTTTTGCAAAGTCTGTATATATTACATCTGCATTCTTTTTATTTTCTAGTGCATTTAGGACTTTGTCGTAGTGATCCAATAGTTGAGACAGACAGGAGCGACCTGTTCTAAACCCATGTTGCCCTGGGTTGTGTAACTGATGGGTTTCTAGATGGGTGGTGGTCTTGCTTCTTAGGACCCTTTCAAAGATTTTTATGATATGGGATGTTAGTGCTATCCGTCTGTAGTTCTTTGCTGTTGCTTTACTGCCCCCTTTGTGGAGTGGGGCTATGTCTGTTGTTTTTAGTAACTGTGGGACGACCCCCGTGTCCATGCTCCCTCTCCACAGGATGGAAAAGGCTCGTGATAGGGGCTTCTCGCAGTTCTTGATGAACACAGAGTTCCATGAGTCTGGCCCTGGGGCAGAGTGCATGGGCATGTCATTTATCGCCTGTTCGAAGTCATTTGGCGTCAGGATAACATCAGATAGGCTTGTGTTAATCAAATTTTGTGGCTCTCTCATAAAAAATTCATTTTGATCTTCGACTCTCAGTCTGGTTAGCGGCTTGCTAAAAACTGAGACATATTGGGACTTGAGTAGCTCACTCATTTCCTTGCTGTCATCTGTGTAGGACCCATCTTGTTTAAGTAGGGGCCCAATACTGGACGTTGTTCTCGATTTTGATTTGGCATAGGAGAAGAAATACTTTGGGTTTCTTTCGATTTCATTTATGGCTTTTAGTTCTTCCCGCGATTCCTGACTCCTAAAGGATTCTTTTAGCTTAAGTTCGATGCTTGCTATTTCTCTGACCAGTGTCTCCCTACGCATTTCAGATATATTGACCTCTTTTAGCCGCTCTGTTATTCTTTTCCGTCGCCTGTAAAGGGAGCGCCTGTCTCTTTCTATTTTACATCTACTCCTCCTTTTTCTTAGAGGAATAAGCCTTGTGCATACATCGAGTGCCACCAAGTTAATCTGTTCTAGGCATAAGTTGGGGTCTGTGTTGCTTAGTATATCTTCCCAGCTTATATCGGTTAGGACTTGGTTTACTTGGTCCCACTTTATGTTTTTGTTATTGAAGTTGAATTTGGTGAATGCTCCCTCGTGACTAGTCTCATTATGTCGGTCTGGGGCTCCACACATACATGTCTGAACCTCAATTATGTTGTGATCTGAGTATATTGTTTTTGATATGGTGACATTTCTTATCAGATCATCATTGTTAGTGAAGATGAGGACTAGTGTATTCTCCAGTCTAGTAGGTTCTATTATTTGCTGGTTTAAATTGAATTTTGTGCAGAGATTTAAAAGCTCGTGTGAGTGTGAGTTTTCATCAGAGCTGCCTCCTGGTGTTATTACTGCAACAATATTATTTGCTATATTCCTCCATTTTAGGTGCCTTAAGTTGAAATCCCCCAGGAGCAAGATGTTGGGTGCAGGAGCTGGAAGATTTTCCAGACAGTGGTCAATTTTTAACAGCTGTTCCTGGAATTGCTGGGATGTTGCATCCGGAGGCTTGTAGACTACCACAATGACTAGGTTTTGGTTCTCGACCTTTACTGCTAAAACTTCCACTACATCATTTGAGGCATTTAGCAGTTCTGTGCAAACAAGTGACTCTGCAATGTACAGGCCAGCCCCCCCCCCCTTTTGCCTGTTCACTCTCTCACATCTGTATAGGTTGTAACCTGGGATCCATATTTCGTTGTCCAAGTGATCCTTTATGTGGGTCTCAGTGAAAGCCGCGAACATTGCCTTTGCCTCTGCAAGCAGTCCACGGATGAAAGGTATTTTGTTGTTTGTTGCTGGCTTTAGACCCTGTATATTTGCAAAGAAGAATGTCATCGGACTGGTGGTATTGTTGGTACTGGGGAAGGGGGATTTTTTTTCCGGCATTAGTATCTGTATCTGTTGGTTTGGAGTGGAGGCCATCGACTGTGGTTCCACTCCAGGAATGACTGGATTTGGTGTACTATTTCTGCCATTTCCTGCCAGTTTTTTTTCCTTCCTGGCACTAAAAAACCTCTCCCTCTTGAGTGGCTGTGGCTACCCAGGTTTTCCCATGGCCTGGATGTTTTGTATCTTTTTGTACCCTTTAGATGGTGTGCCTGGCAATTTAAGTTATAGCACAGTCTTTCCTGTACTGAAGAGGTACACATTTCAGGGTGAAAAAGCTTACAGGAACGGAGTTTGCATTTTCCTGTTGTCATATGGGCATGGCATTTTCTAGGGTGGTCATAGTTGCACGTCTCGTCTGTTTTTCCAGATTTTCCATGTCTGCAGATACCAAGTGCATAGTATGTGCACAGGCTTGGCTTCCGTTTGCCTTGGGTTTCTGTGACTGTATTCCCTGTTGGTGCATGTTTCCCTGTCTTATTCCTATCCTCCCTAGCACCAACAATGGAGCTCCCACCAGTTGTTTTTGGTAATATATCCTCACTATAGCTAGTGGAGTCCTCTTGTTTGCTATTTCCTGTGGTATTTCTAGTTTGCAATATTGGTTTTATCTTATCTTTGACTACACTTGTTTCCCCACTACGGCTCCTGTCCCCTATGAGGTCATTTATATGTATTCCTTCCTGCGTATAATTCCCGACTACCTGCACAAAATCTCCAGCTTCACCATTACTGTCTCCCAGGACAGCACCTCCAGCTTCACCATTACTGTCTCCCAGGACAGCACCTCCAGCTTCACCATTACTGTCTCCCAGGACAGCACCTCCAGCTTCACCATTACTGTCTCCCAGGACAGCACCTCCAGCTTCACCATTACTGTCTCCCAGGACAGCACTATCAGCCCCACATTTACTGACTACCAGGACATCACCTCCAGCCTTACAGTTTCTGACTACATGGCCAGTATCAAAGGCAGTACCATTCAGCCCAGACTTTTTACGTTCCCATCTGTTGTAGAAAGCTTCCAGGTTGTCTATGAAAGCAGCTTTGATGTTATCCTCTTTTAATACCCTTGTGATTTTAGTCCACAGATTTTCCTCATTTGGGCATACCCAAAAACACTTCCCTGTTTTAATACTTAGATATCTGCACAAGGGGCGTGACACCAATTTCCACAAAAATGACAATTTATCCATGTGGAAGCCCGTTTGTGTAAGGGTTAAATATGTCTGGTTGAGACTGATGTGGGATAGTAGACTGTTACTGCTGTAACACAACCAAACCAACACTGCTTCAACAAGCACGTTCATACATTCACACACATCCACCCCCCCACACACACCCCACACACGCATCACTACACACATTTTTATTAATAAGACAAGGGAGAGAGAGAGAGAGAGAGAGAGAGAGAGAGAGAGAGAGAGAGAGAGAGAGAGAGAGAGAGAGAGAGAGAGAGAGAGAGAGAGAGAGAGAGAGAGAGAGAGAGAGAGAGAGAGAGACGAGTAATCGATAGACTGAAACAGAAAAAGAAAAAGAGAAGAGAGGGCAGTGAGGTAGAGGAAGGTAAAAAGGGAGAAGAAAAGGAAGGAAGGAGAGTGAGAAGGGTGGGATCGAGAGGAACAAAGGCAGGAAGGGAGCTAGAGGGTGGGTGGGAGAGTAATGGAGAGAGGGAGACTGGAAGAGAGAAGAGGATGGAGCGCATGGTGACAAGGGACGGAAGGCTGGAGTGAGGGAGGGAAGAAGAGGAAGAGAAGGAGGGAGGGATAAACACTGATAATTAATACTGCTAATTTCTCTGACAGTATTAATACTGTCCCTCCAACTGACAGTATTAATACTGTCCATCTCTGTTCATCAAACTGCCATCCTTGCCCCTAGCCCCCTTTGCTATCCCGTAGCTCGATTGCTAGCGAACTCACACACTGAGGTCGTGGTTCGATCCCCGGTACGTGTGAAAACATCAGAATGTGTTTCGTTAAGACACCTGCTGTCTCTGTTCAACCATCAGTACAATGGGTACCTGGATGTTAGCCGACTGGTGTGGGTCGCATCCTGGGATAAAATTGACCTAATTTGCCCGAAATGCTTTGCATAACAAGGTGCTTTCTATATAGTAGTATGTCACTGATGTCAGCTAGACCTGTAAAAAGCTTGAAACATAGAACAGGTTCCAGACAGGTGTTCAATAACTTGGGTGATCCAGTCTGTGCTCCTGGATCCTCTTTGGTGACGCTGTCTTGGATCTTGGGATTTAGCCACGAGGTGAGAGGATTAGCGATTAAAAATCCTGTTTGGGGATTTTTTAAATCGCGGATTTGTGGAGAGGAGACTGCGAGTCTTTGTGGTTGTGTTCGTTTCTTCTGGAGCTCTGTTTGTTTGTTTGTTTCTTTGTGTGTGTATGTAATTTTCATTTTGCCCAAACACACAGACACAGACACACACAGACACACACAGACACATACACACACATACACACACACACACACACACACACACACACACACACACACAAATAGGTGAGTACAAATAGGTGAGTACACACACACACACACACACGGACATACATACATACAAACACACATGCACATACAACAGGCCTAGTGTCTAATCGACATATGCCTAGGACCAAATGGTAACTAACATACCTAGTAGCGACCAGTGAAGAGGCGGGGCCAGGAGCTTGGACTCGACCTCTGCAACCTCAACTAGGTAAGTACAACTAGGTGAGTACACACAGACACACACACACACAGATACACGAGAGGTTAAGGGAAATCAACCTGAAGACACTGGAGGACAGGAGAGGTAGGGGGGACATGATAACGACATACAAAATACTGAGAGGAATCGACAAGGTGGACAAAGACAGGATGTTCCAGAGATGGGACACAGCAACAAGGTGGCACAGTTGGAAGTTGAAGACACAGATGAATCACAGGGATGTTAGGAAGTATTTCTTCAGCCACAGAGTAGTCAGGAAGTGGAATAGTTTGGGAAGCGATGTAGTGGAGGCAGAATCCATACATAGCTTTAAGCAGAGGTATGATAAAGCTCACGGTTCAGGGAGTGACCTAGTAGCGACCAGTGAAGAGGCGGGGCCAGGAGCTTGGACTCGACCCCTGCAACTTCAACTAGGTGAATACAACTAGGTGAGTACACAACGCACAAACACACACACACACACATACAAGAGAGAGAGGGGTGGGTGGATTGCATTTTCTTGGACTGCAAGAAGGCGTTTGACACAGTTCCGCACAAGAGATTAGTTCAAAAACTGGAGGACCAAGCAGGGATAACAGGGAAGGCACTACAATGGATCAAGGAATACTTGTCAGGAAGACAGCAGCGAGTCATGGTACGTGGCGAGGTGTCAGAGTGGGCACCTGTGACCAGCGGGGTCCCACAGGGGTCAGTCCTAGGACCAGTGCTGTTTCTGGTATTTGTGAACGACATGACGGAAGGAATAGATTCCGAAGTGTCCCTGTTTGCAAATGATGTGAAGTTGATGAGAAGAATTCATTCGATCGAAGACCAGGCAGAACTACAAAGGTATCTGGACAGGCTGCAGACCTGGTCCAGCAAATTGGCTCCTGGAGTTCAACCCCACCAAGTGCAAAGTCATGAAGATTGGGGAAGGGCAAAGAAGACCGCAGACGGAATACAGTCTAGGGGGCCAGAGACTACAAACCTCACTCAAGGAAAAAGATCTTGGGGTGAGTATAACACCAGGCACATCTCCTGAAGCGCACATCAACTAAATAACTGCTGCAGCATATGGGCGCCAAGCAAACCTCAGAACAGCATTCCGACATCTTAATAAGGAATCGTTCAGGGCCCTGTACACCATGTACGTTAGGCCCATATTGGAGTATGCGGCACCAGTCCGGGACCCACACCTAGCCAAGCACGTAAAGAAACTAGAGAAAGTGCAAAAGTTTGCAACAAGACTAGTCCCAGAGCTAAGAGGTATGTCCTACGAGGAGAGGTTAAGGGAAATCAACCTGACGACACTGGAGGACATGAGAGATAGGGAGGACATGATAACGACATAAAAAATACTGAGAGGAATTGACAAGGTGGACAAAGACAGGATGTTCCAGAGATGGGACACAGCAACAAGGGGACACAGTTGGAAGTTGAAGACGCAGATGAATCACAGGGATGTTAGTATTTCTTCAGCCACAGAGTAGTCAGGAAGTCGAATAGTTTGGGAAGCGATGTAGTGGAGGCAGGATCCATACCTAGCTTTAAGCAGAGGTATTAGGGAGAGTGACCTAGTAGCGACCAGTGAAGAGGCGGGGCCAGGAGCTTGGACTCGACCCCTGCAATCGCAACTAGGTAAGTACACACACAACACACGTACACACACACATACACACACAAACACACGCGCGCGCACACACACACACACACACCACACACACACACGCACACAAACACACACACACACACACACACACACACACACACACACACACACACAACACACATACACACAACACACATACACACACACCACACACACACACACACACACACACACACACAACACACACACACACACACACAAAACACACAAACACACAACACACACACACACAAACACACACACACACACACACACACACACACACACACACACACACACACAACACATACACACACACATACACACACACATACACACACACATACACACGCACACATACACACAACACACACACACACACCTACAACACACACACACACACGCACACATACACACACACACACACACACACACACACACACACACACACACACACACACACACACAGGGGAGGGTGGATTGCATTTTCTTGGACTGCAAGAAGGCGTTTGACACAGTTCCACACAAGAGATTGGTGCAAAAACTGGAGGACCAAGCAGGGATAACAGGGAAGGCACTACAATGGATCAGGGAATACTTGACAGGAAGACAGCAGCGAGTCATGGTACGTGGCGAGGTGTCAGAGTGGGCACCTGTGACCAGCGGGGTCCCACAGGGGTCAGTCCTAGGACCAGTGCTGTTTCTGGTATTTGTGAACGACATGACGGAAGGAATAGACTCTGAGGTGTCCCTGTTTGCAGATGACGTGAAGTTGATGAGAAGAATTCACTCGATCGAAGACCAGGCAGAACTACAAAGGTATCTGGACAGGCTGCAGACCTGGTCCAGCAATTGGCTCCTGGAGTTCAATCCCACCAAGTGCAAAGTCATGAAGATTGGGGAAGGGCAAAGAAGACCGCAGACGGAGTACAGTCTAGGGGGCCAGAAACTACAAACCTCACTCAAGGAAAAAGATCTTGGGGTGAGTATAACACCAGGCACATCTCCTGAAGCGCACATCAACCAAATAACTGCTGCAGCATATGGGCGCCTAGCAAACCTCAGAACAGCATTCCGACATCTTAATAAGGAATCGTTCAGGACCCTGTACACCGTATACGTTAGGCCCATATTGGAGTATGCGGCACCAGTTTGGAACCCACACCTAGCCAAGCACGTAAAGAAACTAGAGAAAGTGCAAAGGTTTGCAACAAGACTAGTCCCAGAGCTAAGAGGTAATGGTCCTACGAGGAGAGGTTAAGGGAAATCAACCTGACGACACTGGAGGACAGGAGAGATAGGGGGACATGATAACGACATACAAAATACTGAGAGGAATTGACAAGGTGGACAAAGACAGGATGTTCCAGAGATTGGACACAGTAACAAGGGGACACAGTTGGAAGCTGAAGACACAGATGAATCACAGGGATGTTAGGAAGTATTTCTTCAGCCACAGAGTAGTCAGTAAGTGGAATAGTTTGGGAAGTGATGTAGTGGAGGCAGGATCCATACATAGCTTTAAGCAGAGGTATGATAAAGCTCACGGCTCAGGGAGAGTGACCTAGTAGCGATCAGTGAAGAGGCGGGGCCAGGAGCTCGGACTCGACCCCCGCAACCTCAACTAGGTGAGTACACACACACACACCCACAACACACACCCACAACACACACACACACACACACACACACACAACACACACACACACCCACAACACACACACACACACACACCCACAACACACACACCCACAACACACACACCCACAACACACACACCCACAACACACACACCCACAACACACACACCCACAACACACACACCCACAACACACACACACACACACACACACCCACAACACACACACACGTATTACAAACAATCATCAATTAATATTCCCGTTGCTTCACCATTGTCCTGGTAACAATGGCGGACTCGTATAAATATGTTTTTATGTTATGTTTTCACTGGGTCCGTAAGCTTACCTTCACTAGAATATTAATCAGCACTGGTGAGCACCACTCTTACTATTGTTAGTGTTGTCAGCGTGATCACTGGTGTACCTGGTGTTGTCAGCGTGATCACTGCTGTACCTGGTGCTGTTAACTTGATCACTGGTGTACCTGGTGCTGTGAACTTGATCACTGGTGTACCTGGTGCTGTGAACTTGATCACTGGTGTACCTGGTGTTGTGAGCATGATCACTGGTGTACCTGGTGCTGTGAACTTGATCACTGGTGTACCTGGTGCTGTGAACTTGATCACTGGTGTACCTGGTGCTGTGAACTTGATCACTGGTGTACCTGGTGCTGTTAACTTGATCACTGGTGTACCTGGTGCTGTGAACTTGATCACTGGTGTACCTGGTGCTGTGAACTTGATCACTGGTGTACCTGGTGCTGTGAACTTGATCACTGGTGTACCTGGTGCTGTGAACTTGATCACTGGTGTACCTGGTGCTGTGAACTTGATCACTGGTGTACCTGGTGCTGTGAACTTGATCACTGGTGTACCTGGTGCTGTGAACTTGATCACTGGTGTACCTGGTGCTGTGAACTTGATCACTGGTGTACCTGGTGCTGTGAACTTGATCACTGGTGTACCTGGTGCTGTGAACTTGATCACTGGTGTACCTGGTGCTGTGAACTTGATCACTGGTGTACCTGGTGCTGTGAACTTGATCACTGGTGTACCTGGTGCTGTGAACTTGATCACTAGTGTACCTAGTGCTGTGAACTTGATCACTGGTGTACCTGGTGCTGTAAACTTGATCACTGGTGTACCTGGTGCTGTGAACTTGATCACTGGTGTACCTGGTGCTGTGAACTTGATCACTGGTGTACCTGGTGCTGTGAACTTGATCACTGGTGTACCTGGTGCTGTGAACTTGATCACTGGTGTACCTGGTGCTGTGAACTTGATCACTGGTGTACCTGGTGCTGTAAACTTGATCACTGGTGTACCTGGTGCTGTGAACTTGATCACTAGTGTACCTAGTGCTGTGAACTTGATCACTGGTGTACCTGGTGCTGTGAACTTGATCACTGGTGTACCTGGTGCTGTGAACTTGATCACTAGTGTACCTAGTGCTGTGAACTTGATCACTGGTGTACCTGGTGCTGTGAACTTGATCACTGGTGTACCTGGTGCTGTGAACTTGATCACTAGTGTACCTAGTGCTGTGAACTTGATCACTGGTGTACCTGGTGCTGTGAACTTGATCACTGGTGTACCTGGTGCTGTGAACTTGATCACTGGTGTACCTGGTGCTGTGAACTTGATCACTGGTGTACCTGGTGCTGTAAACTTGATCACTGGTGTACCTGGTGCTGTGAACTTGATCACTGGTGTACCTGGTGCTGTGAACTTGATCACTGGTGTACCTGGTGCTGTAAACTTGATCACTGGTGTACCTGGTGCTGTGAACTTGATCACTGGTGTACCTGGTGCTGTGAACTTGATCACTGGTGTACCTGGTGCTGTAAACTTGATCACTGGTGTACCTGGTGCTGTGAACTTGATCACTGGTGTACCTGGTGCTGTGAACTTGATCACTGGTGTACCTGGTGCTGTAAACTTGATCACTGGTGTACCTGGTGCTGTGAACTTGATCACTGGTGTACCTGGTGCTGTGAACTTGATCACTGGTGTACCTGGTGCTGTGAACTTGATCACTGGTGTACCTGGTGCTGTGAACTTGATCACTGGTGTACCTGGTGCTGTGAACTTGATCACTGGTGTACCTGGTGCTGTGAACTTGATCACTGGTGTACCTGGTGCTGTAAACTTGATCACTGGTGTACCTGGTGCTGTGAACTTGATCACTGGTGTACCTGGTGCTGTGAACTTGATCACTGGTGTACCTGGTGCTGTAAACTTGATCACTGGTGTACCTGGTGCTGTGAACTTGATCACTGGTGTACCTGGTGCTGTGAACTTGATCACTGGTGTACCTGGTGCTGTAAACTTGATCACTGGTGTACCTGGTGCTGTGAACTTGATCACTGGTGTACCTGGTGCTGTAAACTTGATCACTGGTGTACCTGGTGCTGTGAACTTAATCACTGGTGTACCTGGTGCTGTGAACTTGATCACTGGTGTACCTGGTGCTGTGAACTTGATCACTGGTGTACCTGGTGCTGTGAACTTGATCACTGGTGTATTAGCATTTCGAAAAAGAATACACAGTGATAGAAAAGACACATGTGCAATACCCGGGTATTTTTATTAATAAATAAGATACATGTGCAATACCCAGGTATCTTTACTCACGAGGTGTCTCCTGCCGAGAAGGATTATTCAATCAAATACTGAGACAATTTATATACAGGTGTTCAGTCCCTCAGCCTTGACAGGTGTTCAGTCCCTCAGCCTTGACAGGTGTTCAGTCCCTCAGCCTTGATTGGTGTTTAGTCTCTCTGATTTGATAGGTGTTCAGTCCCTCAGTCTTGATAGGTGTTTAGTCCCTCAGATTTGATAGGTGTTCAGTCCCTCAGCCTTGACAGGTGTTCAGTCCCTCAGCCTTGACAGGTGTTCAGTCCCTCAGTCTTGATAGGTGTTCAGTCCCTTAGTCTTGATAGGTGTTCAGTGTCTGAGCTTTGATAGGTGTTCAGTCCCTCAGTCTTGACAGGTGTTCAGTTCCTCAGCCTTGACAGGTGTTCAATTCCTCAGTCTTGACAGGTGTTCAGTCCCTCAGTCTTGACAGGTGTTCAGTCCGTCAGTCTTGATAGATGTTCAGTCCGTCAGCCTTGAGAGGTGTTCAGTTCCTCAGTCTTGACAGGTGTTCAGTCCCTCAGTCTTGACAGGTGTTCAGTCCCACAGTCTTGACAGGTGTTCAGTCCCTCAGTCTTGACAGGTGATCAATCCCTCAGTCTTGATAGGTGTTCAGTTCCTCAGTCTTAACACGTGTTCAGTTCCTCAGCCTTGAGAGGTGTTCAGTTCCTCAGTCTTGACAGGTGTTCAGTCCCTCAGTCTTGACAGGTGTTCAGTCCCTCAGTCTTGAGAGGTGTTCAGTCCGTCAGTCTTGATAGGTGTTCAGTCCCTCAGTCTTGAGAGGTGTTCAGTCCGTCAGTCTTGATAGGTGTTCAGTCCCTCAGTCTTGAGAGGTGTTCAGTCCCTCAGTCTTGATAAGTGTTCAGTTCCTCAGCCTTGACAGGTGTTCAGTCCCTCAGTCTTGACAGGTGTTCAGTCCCTCAGTCTTGACAGGTGTTCAGTTCCTCAGCCTTGACAGGTGTTGAATCCCTCGTTATGGGACTACGTTTCGCTTTATTAAGTCATGTTTCGCTCTGTGTAGAGCTTTACCAAGTCATGAGTTAGTCCCGTTTACCGCTAACTACCCCTTTTACCTTTTATTATTACCGCTTACCGTTTATAACTCCCGTTTACCGTTGATTCATTTCTCCAGTAAGAGGCTGAAGTTCAGTAATATATTCATTCCTTTCCTACCTCAGTCTCTCTCTCATTCTCCTTTATTTCCTGTACCCTCTGTTCCAACTTCCCCAATGTTGTTATGCACGCCTCTCCTCCCTCTCCCTTCCACACGTCCTCTATCTCTCTCTCTCTCTCTCTCCTCGACAACCCATCTGTCTCCCTCTCTCCTTCCCTCCTCTCTCAACCGTCCCCGTCCCTCCTCCCCTCCTTCCTTCACCACCACAATAACAAACATACATTATGCAAATCATGTTTATCAAGACCCTGGCTATCAACACACACGCGGGAGAAACTAACAACCAGACCAGCCGAGACACAAGTCTGAAACAGAGTCCTAATAACTGGATAAACAGGTCTTTAAAACTACCGTGATAATAATGGGCTGGTAACTACTGTGATAATAACGTCCTGGTAACTACCGTGATAATAATGTCTTGGTAATTACCGTCGTGATAATAATGCCCTGGTAACTACCGTGATAATCATGTCTTGGTAACTACCGTGATAATATTTTTTTGTTAATTACCGCTGTGATAATAATGTCTTGGTAACTACCGTGATAATAACGTCCTGGTAACTACCGTGATAATAACCGGATAGTTTTATATATGTCTTCTTTTAAGCTACACACACACACACTATACACAATATATATATATATATATATATATATATATATATATATATATATATATATATATATATATATATATATATATACATGTATATATATGCAAAACAACCACTGTGAAAGAATAGAGAAGCTCCAAGCGCTTTCGTGACTACTCACATTATCATTGTTCCCTGATGATGTGAGTAGTCACGAAAGCGCTTGGAACTTCTCTATTCTTTCACAGTGGTTGTTTGGCATATTCTGAAATCACCTGTTTACTGTGATCTTATTGCATATATATATATATATATATATATATATATATATATATATATATATATATATATATATATGTATATATATATATATATATATATATATATATATATATATATATATATATATATATATATATATATATATAAATATATATATATATATATATATATATATATATATATATATATATATATATATATATATATATAATATTACTGTAACCACGAACAAGTGGTATTTAATCAATAACAACACCGCGACTAGCCGGGGTATCGAACCCGTGTTGTTTTAGCCCGCCTCATAATGAGCAAAAATTCACGACGCTCTAACCCACTCGACCATCCAATCCAATAAAATTTAAGGCTTTGTTCTTTAAACACACAGATACAGGCACTGGAACATGTATGCCAAGCTAGAAACATAGGAGCATCAACGTCTAGTTTGCTGTAACTAAAGGAGATTAGATGCAAACTTTCTTAAAAGTATAGATAAGAGCAGCTATACCAAGATACACGGTAACATTAACACTGCGCCAGCTATAAATAATGTGCTGCGATGCCAAGTTAGAAATAGATATAAGATGCATCTATGGAAAGCTTCAAATATAAGAGCATCAATACCAATCCCTCGCCGGGAGGGGGAGAGGATCGACACCTTCCCTTGTCAACGAACAAAGGGGATTCCAAACCCAGACAATGGGGTCTCTGCCTGGTTATTTACGCTTCTTATGGAAAAGAGGGCGTCATGGTCAATACTTCCCTCGCGCCTTTTTTTTTTTAGGGGGGTGGGGAGGGAGGGCGGGGGGATTTAGGGTGGGGTTGGAGGAGGGAGGGTAGGACGGAGGGAGGGGGAGGGAGGGTGGGAGAGGGGGGGTGGGAGAGGGGGAGTGAGGGAGGGGAAGGAGGGAGGGGAAGGGGGGAGGGGAAGGGGGGAGGGTGGGAGAGGGGGAGTGAGGGAGGGGGAGGGGGTCTCCAAGCCTATGAAATAATCTACATTTCTGTTTTATTTTTATTTTTCCTTCTAAGAAGTGTTGTTAGTGTTTCTTCTATTCACAGAAATCGCCAAATCCGTAAGGATTCAGTAATTTCTTAGGAAGGAGGAAGAAGAGAAGGAAGAGGGAGAAGAGGGGGGAGGAGGAGGAGGAGGAAGATGAGGGAGAGGAGGAAGAAGGAAGAAGAGAGAGAGGAGGGAGGAGGAGGAAGAGGAGGAGGAGGAAGAGGAAGAGGAAGAAGATGAGGGAGAGGAGGAAGGAGAAGGAAGAAGAGAGAGAGGAGGGAGGAGGAGGAGGAGGAGGAGGAGGAGGAGGAGGAGGAGGAGGAGGAGGAGGAAGAAGAAGATGAGGGAGAGGAGGGAGGAAGAGAGAGAGAGAGGAGGGAGGAAAAGGAGGAGGAGGAGGAGGAAGAAGACGAGGGAATATATACGTTGTACATATTCCCAGAGTTCGCTTGAATCACTGGTAGTGTACAGGTTATCACTGGTAGTGTACAGGTTATCACTGGTAGTGTACAGGTTATCACTGGTAGTGTACAGGTTATCACTGGTAGTGTACAGGTTATCACTGGTAGTGTACAGGTTATCACTGGTAGTGTACAGGTTATGTGCAATCTTAATTATCCTAGTGTGGTCGATAGATTTTAAACCCTGAAAGATCAATCAATATATATGTTTTTCTTAGAGTATGTGCTGTAGACGGTTGTTTGATTATTTCTTTTGTAATTTTGGAGAGTGACTGGTTAAACTGGTTTTAAAATTAGAAAGAAACCTGGAGAAGCTGTCTAAAGTCCTGCCTGTCTGAAAACATTGTATTAAGAATCTATCAGGAGACTGTCAGGTAACCTCCAGGTCTGGTAGTGTGTGTGATTCTCTAAGTTTTCTCCTACATTTGTTAGGTTCGTTGAGTATCGTAGTTTACGAAGTTCCTCCATGTCGAGGTAAGCAGGGCTAGAAACATTATACGCTCTCAAATTTTGTGATGATTCATATGTTAGTCCTCATTTCATGGTAAGAGAAGAAATTTAACAGTTCAGGCCTTGAAATTCAGTTTACTGTTGTTCCTGCAAAGTGGAACGTCAAGAAAAAAGGATGATGATTTTATTAATTTTATTGATTTTATTGGTGTCGAGTCGTCTGGGCACGATAAGTAGAATAGTGTTCACATAACGCAGCCACGTTACTCCACTTCCTTCTCCCCTCCTCCGGGTGCTCCATGTACAGGTTAGCCAGGATCACACTGAGGGGTGACACACTGGCCATTCCCATGGATTGTTTGTAGAGTCACCGAACAAGAAACAGATGAAACCGATGCACAGCTCGATAACGTCGACGTATTCCTTAACTGGAATCATAAGATCCAGGTCGTCATTAATCTTTTGATGGAGCAGAACGATGGCTTGTTTAGTAGGAATCTAATTTTCGCAGTATATTTGAACCTTCCACTTTTCCTGCAGGCTCTGCAGGGGATTACACTGGAATACGACCACAGCACCATCAGAGATGGTTAATTTAGTGCTCGGCACAGCCGCATGGATTCTCCTTTTGGAGTTAATAACGGTAGCAAACAAATGTCTTGCTGGGGTGATACCTGAAGAAATTAAACAGTTTTTCTTTGGTGCCTCGTTATGTGTTCTGGAAAAGAAATGGAGAATCAAGATCCATCGTCGTTGGTAACACTCTCCGTCGTCTCGTTACCGAAGTGGCAGCTTGACAAAACTCCTGGAGAGCGACACGTTGCCACAATAAAATGTCACATTAGTTGCATCTGTGTCCATTTACCTAACAAATCAACTTGGCCCTCGAGGCAGCGAAGCGGCGACTCATAAGACAGGCAATGATAAGGCCATAGTAAAGCTAGACTTCAAAAATGTATTTAATCCAGTGAAAAGAAACGTGGTCTTGGAGAAACATTTCTCGTCTTTTCCCCTTTGTTCCAGCCGATTACAGCAAAGATTCGACTGCTATTTGGCAACAAGAATTCACCTCGTTAGAGGGCGTCCAGTAGGGGATCCCACTCGTCCCGTTTCTCTTCTGCACAGAGGTTAGAGTACTCACAGCCATTTTGAGCAGTAAAGTCTAGTACCAGGATGATGGTACACTCTGGCAGATGCGGAGGAGTCCTTGGAAGTATTTCTTTCAGAGGTAAAGTCACGGGGAGAAGCTTTGGGACTGCTCCTCAACCCTTCCAAATGGAAAATCATATCGACCAAGGAGCAAATAATTGCTGCTGTTAAAGCTATCCACCAGGCCACGGTGGCCAGTGGCCTGGTGTCATAAGCTCTCGCTTCACACAGTGAGCGTCCGGGCGTGTTTCCTTACACTGGTTGTTTATGTTCACCCATCAGTATAAAATGGGTACCTGGGTGTTAGTCGCATCCTGGGACAAAACTAACCTAGTTTGCCAGAAATGCTCTGCATAACAAGCGTCTTTCTATACAGTAATAAGTCACTGATGTCAGCTAGGCCTGTATACCTTGCTCATGTACTTGTAGAAATAAAGATATTATTATATTATTATAAATACCATCGGCACCAAGAGCATCGTACTGGGCGCACCGCTGAGGCGTGAGTCTATCAACACAATCCTCGAGGAGAGTGGAGGAGGGGCAAAGTGATTTGGATGGTAATGATGCCTTTTATCTTATCATAAAGTGTCTCACATTGCCCAGGCTAACCTATTTCTTGCGGTGAGCACCCTCATTTGGCAGCCAAAAATTGGATAAACAGAAACTCGTGAAAGTACTACTGCAACCCTGTCACTGGAAGATCAGCAATGGGATCAAGCAACACTTCCGCATTTCTATCCTCGAGTGTTACATCTAGCGAACTAGTGAAGGAATTAGTCCCAGAAGGCTTGAAAATGATGCAGGAACTGATGACTCGAAAATTAATTGACGCAGCAGGGAAGCAGGATAACCTTGCAGATTCTTCAAGCAGACCAGCTCCTCCCAAAGACAACAAACAGTCCCATTGTGGAGAAAATCGCCTAAACATTTCTCGACAGTGCTTCAAGAAAGACGAAGCTAGCTAGCCTCCTAGCTGTGAAGGCAGTACATGCCTTCACAGCTAGGACCCTTCGACCACTGTTGTAGCTCCTAGCCTACTTGTCTCCATTCTCACCAAACACAGGTGTATCTGTGGCATCTGTCATAAGTTAGAAGGAAATCATACCCCACACGAAGAGATCAATGATATTAAGTAAAGACTCACCAGAGCCTCTTGCCCATCAGAAAGAGAACTCGATGACAGGAAGAGGGACCCAGATGGAGTAAGCGTCCTACCCTGGACTGATGGTGAGCAGAGAGATTAGGATAACATTTGTGTCTACAACGGCCGACATGCACGTATGATACTCCGAAGCTGAAGGAAGCGGGGCCGCTAGTTTCAGGAAGAAACAGATCGACAAATACAATTTCGTTCCAAAAGAAACGGAGATCCTTGGAGCATGGGGCAAATCTGCCCTTAATTTTTTGAAGGAGATGGGTGACAAACTCGTCAGGAAAATCATGGACCACAGACCGGCCAGCTTCCTTTCCAAGAGACTTAAGTGTAGCGGTCCAGACAGAAAAACATCCGCAGCAACCCGGCCACGCAGCCCGCTTCAGAAGGAAGCACTTCATTCAGCCCGCAGCTAAAGGAAATGATTGAAAAACAGCCTTCGTCAAACATGCCATTCTCTTTGCCAATGTAACAGTTTAAAAAGAAAGAAAATACCAAAACAGCTCTGAGGAGAAACCTTTAGGTTTCTCACTGAAGTACATTCATTCTCTTCTCCGAGGCAGTGGGTTCCCAGTTGGCAATGAAGATGGTATCTCTCTCCCTATATATATATATATATATATATATATAAAGATTTCTTGCTACTTCTACTTACTCTTAGGTCACACTGCACATGCATAGACAGGCATATATATACACACGTCCCTCTGGGCTTTCTTCTGTTTCCTTACTAGTTCTTGTTTATTTCCTCTTATCTCCATGGGGAAGAGAAACAGAATTCTTCCTTCGTGAGCCATGCGTGTCGTAAGACGCAACATGCTGGAAGCAAGGACTAGTAACCCCTTCTCCTGAATTTATATCTAAATGTAAAAGAAAAACTTTCGTTTGACCTTTTTTGCCACCCTGCCTCGGTGGGATACGGCCGGTTTGTTGAAAGAAGATATATATATATATATATATATATATATATATATATATATATATATATATTTATAATTATATATATATATATATATATATTTATGTATATATATATATATATATATATATATATATATATATATATATATATATATATATATATATATATATATATATATGGAAGGAATTCGCAAGAGCAGGCGAAATATACACAAACACTGATCTCTGGCTGAAGGAGACTCGAACCAAAGAACCTTGGAACAAGGTACGCAGTGCTTTACCAATCTACCCACACTGGACCAATACCTTGGAGTCCAGCTTGCACTAGACTTTGATCCAAGGCAGCCAGCTTTCAGGGAGAAGTCTAGTGCAAGACTTCTCTCTGAAAGCTGGCTGCCTTGGATCAAAGTCTAGTGCAAGCTGGACTCCAAGGTATTGGTCCAGTGTGGGTATATTGGTAAAGCACTGCGTACCTTGTTCCAAGGTTCGTAGGTTCGAGTCTCCTTCAGTGCAGGAGGGAAGAGGAGCGATTGGTGGAATGATGATGTAAAGAGAGTAGTAAGGGAGAAAAAGTTAGCATATGAGAAGTTTTTACAAAGTAGAAGTGATGCAAGGAGGGAAGAGTATATGGAGAAAAAGAGAGAGGTTAAGAGAGTGGTGAAGCAATGTAAAAAGAGAGCAAATGAGAGAGTGGGTGAGCTGTTATCAACAAATTTTGTTGAAAATAAGAAAAAGTTTTGGAGTGAGATTAACAAGTTAAGGAAGCCTAGAGAACAAATGGATTTGTCAGTTAAAAATAGGAGAGGAGAGTTATTAAATGGAGAGTTAGAGGTATTGGGAAGATGGAGGGAATATTTTGAGGAATTGTTAAATGTTGATGAAGATAGGGAAGCTGTGATTTCGTGTATAGGGCAAGGAGGAATAACATTTTGTAGGAGTGAGGAAGAGCCAGTTGTGAGTGTGGGGGAAGTTCGTGAGGCAGTAGGTAAAATGAAAGGGGGTAAGGCAGCCGGGATTGATGGGATAAAGATAGAAATGTTAAAAGCAGGTGGGGATATAGTTTTGGAGTGGTTGGTGCAATTATTTAATAAATGTATGGAAGAGGGTAAGGTACCTAGGGATTGGCAGAGAGCATGCATAGTTCCTTTGTATAAAGGCAAAGGGGATAAAAGAGAGTGCAAAAATTATAGGGGGATAAGTCTGTTGAGTGTACCTGGTAAAGTGTATGGTATAGTTATAATTGAAAGAATTAAGAGTAAGACGGAGAATAGGATAGCAGATGAACAAGGAGGCTTTAGGAAAGGTAGGGGGTGTGTGGACCAGGTGTTTACAATGAAACATATAAGTGAACAGTATTTAGATAAGGCTAAAGAGGTCTTTGTGGCATTTATGGATTTGGAAAAGGCGTATGACAGGGTGGATAGGGGGGCAATGTGGCAGATGTTGCAAGTGTATGGTGTAGGAGGTAGGTTACTGAAAGCAGTGAAGAGTTTTTACGAGGATAGTGAGGCTCAAGTTAGAGTATGTAGGAAAGAGGGAAATTTTTTCCCAGTAAAAGTAGGCCTTAGACAAGGATGTGTGATGTCACCGTGGTTGTTTAATATATTTATAGATGGGGTTGTAAGAGAAGTAAATGCGAGGGTCTTGGCAAGAGGCGTGGAGTTAAAAGATAAAGAATCACACACAGGGTGGGAGTTGTCACAGCTGCTCTTTGCTGATGACACTGTGCTCTTGGGAGATTCTGAAGAGAAGCTGCAGAGATTGGTGGATGAATTTGGTAGGGTGTGCAAAAGAAGAAAATTAAAGGTGAATACAGGAAAGAGTAAGGTTATGAGGATAACAAAAAGATTAGGTGATGAAAGATTGAATATCAGATTGGAGGGAGAGAGTATGGAGGAGGTGAACGTATTCAGATATTTGGGAGTGGACGTGTCAGCGGATGGGTCTATGAAAGATGAGGTGAATCATAGAACTGATGAGGGAAAAAGAGTGAGTGGTGCACTTAGGAGTCTGTGGAGACAGAGAACTTTGTCCTTGGAGGCAAAGAGGGGAATGTATGAGAGTATAGTTTTACCAACGCTCTTATATGGGTGTGAAGCATGGGTGATGAATGTTGCAGCGAGGAGAAGGCTGGAGGCAGTGGAGATGTCATGTCTGAGGGCAATGTGTGGTGTGAATATAATGCAGAGAATTCGTAGTTTGGAAGTTAGGAGGAGGTGCGGGATTACCAAAACTGTTGTCCAGAGGGCTGAGGAAGGGTTGTTGAGGTGGTTCGGACATGTAGAGCGAATGGAGCGAAACAGAATAACTTCAAGAGTGTATCAGTCTGTAGTGGAAGGAAGGCGGGGTAGGGGTCGGCCTAGGAAGGGTTGGAGGGAGGGGGTAAAGGAGGTTTTGTGTGCGAGGGGCTAGGACTTCCAGCAGGCATGCGTGAGCGTGTTTGATAGGAGTGAATGGAGACAAATGGTTTTTAATACTTGACGTGCTGTTGGAGTGTGAGCAAAGTAACATTTATGAAGGGATTCAGGGAAACCGGCAGGCCGGACTTGAGTCCTGGAGATGGGAAGTACAGTGCCTGCACTCTGAAGGAGGGGTGTTAATGTTGCAGTTTAAAAACTGTAGTGTAAAGCACCCTTCTGGCAAGACAGTGATGGAGTGAATGATGGTGAAAGTTTTTCTTTTTCGGGCCACCCTGCCTTGGTGGGAATCGGCCAGTGTGATAATAATAATAAAAATATATATATATATATATGTCGTGCCGAATATGTAAAATTGGTCAATTAGCAAGAACTCATTTAAAATTAAGTCCTTTCTGAAATTTTCTCTTGTACGTTTAAAGATATATTTTTTTCATTAATGTTATTGTAAAAATTTTTAATTTTGCACCAAAAGAATCTTAGAAAACTTACCTAACCTTATTATAACAAGAGCAATTTATTTTATCCTAACCCAACTAAATATATTTTAAATACGTTTACAGTAATTTAGTACTAAACAAACACAATCAAATATATTTTTTTCATTAGGTGCAGAATGATTTTGGCGAAATTATTGCATACACAAATTTTCACTTGTCCTATATGGCAAGATGAGCGTTGCTATTTAAGTCAAGATCGCAAGTTCTGCCTATTCGGCACGACATATATATATATATATATATATATATATATATATATATATATATATATATATATATATATATATATATATATATATATATATATATATATATATATGTGTGTGTATATAAACACATCGGCCTTCTTCTACCAAGGCAGGGTGGCCCGAAAGAGAAAAACTTTCATCATTCACTCCATCACTGTCTTGCCATAGGTGCGCATACATTACAGTTATAAAACTGTAACATTGAACACCCCTCCTTCAGGGTAAAGACACTGTACTTCCCATCTCCAGGACTCAAGTCCGGCCTGCCGGCTTACCTGACTCCTTTCATAAACGTTACCTTGCTCACACTCAACAACACGTCAAGTCCTAAAAACCATTGGTCTCTATTTGCTCCTATCTAACACGGTCACACATGCTTGCTTGAAGTCCAAGCCAATCGCACACAAAACATCCTTTACCCCCTCCTTCCAACCATTCCTAGGCCGACCCCTACCCATCCACTACAGATTTATACACTCGAAGTCATTCTATTTTGTTCCACCCTCTCTACATGTCCGAACCTCAACAAACCCTCCTCGGCTCTTTGGATAATAGTTTTGGCAATCCTGCACCTCCTAATTTCCAAACTACGAATTCTCTGTATTATATTCACACGACATGACATCTCCAATGCCTCCAGCCTTCTCCTTGTTGCAACATTCACCTCCCATGTTTCACCCCCATGTAAGAGTTTTGGTATAACTATACTCTCATGCATTCCCCTTTTTGTATCCATGGACAAAGTTCTTTGTCTTCACAGACTCCTAAGGGCACCACTCACCCTTTTCCCCTCATCAATTCTATGATTCACCTCATCTTTCACAGACCCATCTGCTGACACGTCCACTACCAAATATCTGAATACATTCGCCTCTTCCATACTCTCTCCCTCCAATCTGATACGCAATCTTTCACTGCCTAAATTTTTTATCCTCATCACCTTACTCTTTCCTATATTCACTTTTTTCTTCTTTTACATACCCTACCAAACTCATCCCCCAACCTCTGCAACTTCTCTTCAGAATCTCCCAAATGCACAGTGTCATCAGCAAAGAGCAACTGTGACAACTCCCACTCTGTGTTAGATTCTTTATCTTTTAACCCCACACCTCTTGCCAACATCCGAGTATTCACTTCTCTTACAACCCCATCTATAAATATATTGAACAACCACGGTGACATCACACATCCTTGTCTAAGGCCTACTTTTACTGAGAAATAATCTCCCTCTCTCCTAAGAAGACCTACCAGCCAAGTTATTAGATGGTCGCTGAAATTCCTTTGATGCAGCCCTGCCAGAAGACTCCTGCTGGAGGTGACAACAAGAGCAGAAGCAGCCCTGCCAGTAGGCTCCTGCTGGAGGTGACAACAAGAGCAGATGCAGCCCTGCCAGCATACTCCTGCTGGAGGTGACAACAAGAGCTGATGCAGTCTTGCCAGTAGACTCCTGCTGGAGGTGACAACAAGAGCAGATGCAGCCCTGCCAGTAGACTCCTGTTGGAGGTGACAACAAGAGCAGATACAGCCCTGCCAGTAGATTTTTTGCTGGAGGTAACAACAAGAGCAGATGCAGCCCTGCCAGTAGACTCCTGCTGGAGGTGACAAGAAGAGCAGATGCAGCCCTGCCAGTAGGCTCCTGCTGGAGGTGACAACAAGAGCAGATGCAGCCCTGCCAGTAGACTCCTGCTGGAAGTGACAACGAGAACAGATGCAACCCTGCCAGTAGACTCCTGCTGGAGGTGACAACAAGAGCAGACGCAGCCCTGCCAGTAGACTCCTCCTGGAGGTGACAACAAGAACAGAAGCAGCCCTGCCAGTAGACTCCTACTGGAGGTGACAACAAGAGCAGATGCAACCCTGCCAATAGACTCCTGCTGGAGGTGACAACGCGAACAGAAGCAGCTCTGCCAGTAGACTCCTGCTGGAGGTGACAACAAGAGCAGATGCAGCCCTGCCAGTAGACTCCTGCATGAGGTGACAACAAGAGCTGATGCAGTCTTGCCAGTAGACTTTTGCTGGAGGTGACAACAAGAGCAGATGCAGCCCTGCCAGTAGACTCCTGCTGGAGGTGACAACAAGAGCAGATGCAACCCTGCCAGTAGACTCCTGCTGGAGGTGACAACGCGAACAGAAGCAGCCCTGCCAGTAGACTCCTGCTGGAGGTGACAACAAGAGCAGATGCAACCCTGCCAGTAGACTCCTGCTGGAGGTGACAACAATAAGTGTCCGGGGTTCAAGACTGTTCAACTGCCTCCCAGCTTAAATAAAAGGGGATTACCAATAGACCCCTGACTGTCTTTAAGAGAGCACTGGACAGGCACCTATAGTCAGTACCTGACCAACCGGGCTGTGGTTCGTACGTCAGCCTGCGTGCGGCCAGTAGTAACAGCCTGGTTGATCAGACCCTGATCCACCGTGAGGCCTGGTCTCAGACCGAGCCGCGGGGGCGTTGACCCCCGAAAACCTCTCCAGGTAAACTCCAGGTACATACTCTAACCTGAGCCTCACTATCCTCGTAAAAACTCTTCACTGCTTTCAGTAACCTACCTCCTATTCCATACATTTGCAACATCTGCAACATATACACACATATGTTGCAATAAGATCACGGAAAACAGATGATATCACAATATGCAGAACAACCACTGTGAAAAATAGTGAAATTCCAAGCGCTGTCGTGATTTCGCACATTATCAAGGAACTGTGACAGTTTCTTGACAAACATACACCCCTTTATACATAGAATATACCCATCTCTTACCTAATTAAGCGTGGGATTCTTTTCTGCGTAGCGTTGAAATCTCCAAATTCGTTTTATGTGGAATTGAATCCTCGAGGAGGGTGTGAGACACTACCTGGTGAGCTGCTGCCACTTTGTTTTACTACACTTGTGGAATATACCCTTAATAATATGCCCTAATCGTCAATAAAATTTGATACACTGTAGTATCCCCTCATGATGAACAAAAGTATGATTATGGATGAAACTAACGCAGTGGAGAGAGGGACGAAAGGAGGGGAAGGAGAGGGGAAGAGATAGGGAGAAAGGGGAGAGGAGCGCTGAGATGTTAATAGCTTTCTTCCAATGAAGAAGAGTTTATTCCAATCGGATCAAAACGCCTTTAGCAGCATCAAGGCCTCCCCCCCCCCACCTCCCCGTTTTCTTCTTTGAAGGAGTGAAAATGAATCATGTAAATACACAGTGAGTGAAACATACACATGAGAACTAACTTTTAGCAGATTTTTACTCACAATAACAATGCAATCATTCCACATACCACACACACACACACACACACACACACACACACACACACACATACACACACACACACACATACACACACACACACACACACACACACACACACACACACACACACACACACACACACACACACACACACACACACACACACACACACACACACACACACACACACACACACACACACACACACACACACACACACACCACCACCACCACCACCACCACCACCACCACCACATCATATCACTAATATATGCAATACCAATACGGTAACGAGTAAACTTGTCAGTACTAAATTACTAAATACCATTAGTAATATGATACTTGCTTAACACAGCAACACCACAGTATCTTGGTGCAGAGGCTATCATATACAATTTTATTGCTCAACAAAAACATTTAAATCAAATTTAACATTACTGCTCACCACAGCTCCACCATCAAGTACTACATGTCAGTATTTATTACCACACTCCTATTAAACACTTCCACTGCACTCATACTACACACGATAACTCCCCTCAATACACATCGTCTACCCTAACAAACACCATCCATACATTCCTATCACACAAAACACCCTACAACCCGTCACTACTTTCTATCACATATCACCATCCTACGACATCTCACCACAATTCTTCTCCCAATTTCACACCTTTACCACATACCTCATTTTCCCATCCACAACTAATCTATCCCTTACCTCTGTCAACCATCCATCACTCCCACCTCCAACAAACAACACAGAACTCTCACATTTATAATAGAGAATGTACTTTATGACTGACAACTTCCATTCCGTGTCTGGCATTGAAGTCGCCAGGCACCAGCTGGACCTGGGAGGGAGGCTCACCCGCATGTAAACAATCCATTTATATACGGATTCTCCCAAGAGCGTAAACAATGCCTTCAAACACGAATCCTGTCAAGGAAGAATTTTGTCTTCTCTCGTTACGTAGATGGTTGTCTGTCTTGTCTTCCCCTTTTGTTATCCAAGTCTAAGGCGTCCATCATTTATTGATTTACGCGTGTATGATTTATTTATTTATATAATTATTAGTTAATCATTTTTATTACACTCAGCAGTTGAGTCTGACTGAGGGAAGATGGGTTCTCAGAGTACACTGCCTTTCTGAAATAAGCTAAAAATTTATTTGGCCTCTCCCTCCCTCCCCCCCCCCCCTCTCTCTCTCTCTTATACACAAGAATACATCATATAGCTTAATCATTCGTAATTCTGAAAAAAATAAGAAAGCATCACTAAAAAAATACATTACAAATATAAGATTGTAGTTGCCATGTATTACTTAATTTAAGAGTGTAAAATAAAAGAATTTCCAGTTCTTAGTTACCACTAGATTTTGTTTTGTTTACAACATAAAGAATAAATAGTTTTTTTTTATAGAAAGCAGCTTGTTATGCTGAGCATTTCTTAATGGACTCTAATGTACTTAAAGATCATATGAGTACGAAATGTGTAATAACACATCGACTATTTAACAATAAACAAAAGAGATGAATTTTTCAATGGCAGTTCAGCTGCAAGAAATTACCAAAAGGAGCAGAAGAAAGAAATGTGATCGATCAAGGCAGTGCGAGAATACATTAGCGTTCGATTGCAATTAAGGCGTCAGAAAACATTCGCTGAGAGGTGTTTACTGCTAAAAGAGGAGCCCAAGAAAAACGCGGAATGAGTAGCTAAACTGTCTGAGATCAAAGACGGAGCCGGCCACCGGCACTCCCTTCCTGCTGACCACTGCATCAACACTTTCTCAGAACTAATCAAGGAGATGAATGGCGCAAAATCGCAGCGTAATAGAGTGGCAGGTTACGTTGGGCGCATCATGTGTTCACTGTCGCCCTCAACCCACGTCAGAGAACATGATCCTGGCTAAGCTAGATGACACCGAGTAGTGTCCACTAGTATGAGAACAAGAGACAAGCTGCAGAGCAAGCTTTTGCTAGCACAGCTTTCCCATAACTCGATGAAGCTCTACACAGAGCGAAACGTTGTACCAACTGAAGCTTGTTCAGAGTCTTCGTTGCAGATTCTGGTAAAAGTTACTCACCACTTTATAAATGGTGTGGACCAGAATATATCTCATAAATATTTAATACAGTAATAAATATCTTACGTAAATGTAACACAGATTTGTCCATTTCATATATTAATACAAATTTGTTCTGACATCACGAGCCGCTGCTGATGATCCACTGAATTACATCATTTCCACTTATTTTCAAAGTGAACTCACCGCATTTTATAGCAACAAATTTCAGTTCTAACTATCCGGTTAACTTGGATCCCTTCCTAAGTATTACCTCGCACTCATACCTAAAGCATCTCTACTCTTTCAAAAAAGAAAAAAGAAAAAGTCTCCACTCACTCCAACCAAAGATACTCACGCAACCTCCTAAGTGCTCAGCAGATACATTACAGCCTTATATATAATTATAATTATTATTATCATTATTATTATTATTAATGTTGCTAGGAGAGGCAACTTATTATTATTATTATTATTAGTTGGTGTAGTGGACTAAGGCGTCGAAAACTTAGCTAGCTTCCCGGGAGGCTGGCTAAATAACTAGGGCTCGATCCCCGGCTGGTCGCAGTGTGTTATTTACTTTAAAATCACTTGATTCTGTGGACGCTTTATATATATATATATATATATATATATATATATATATATATATATATATGTCGTGCCGAATATGTAAAACTGGTCAATTAGCAAGAACTCCTTTAAAATTAAGTCCTTTCTGAAATTTCCTCTTATACGTTTAAAGATATATTTTTTTCATTAATGTTAATGTAAAAATTTTTAATTTTGCACCAAAAGAATCTTAGAAAACTTACCTAACCTTATTATAAAAAGAGCAATTTATTTTAGCCTAACCCAACTAAATATATTTTAAATACGTTTACAATAATTTAATACTAAACAAACACAATAAAATATATTTTTTTCGTTAGGTTCAGAATGATTTTGGCGAAATTATTGCATACACAAATTTTCACTTGTCCTATATGGAAAGGTGAGCGTTGGTATTTAAGCCAAGATCGCAAGTTTTGCCTATTCGGCACGACATATATATATATATATATATATATATATATATATATATATATATATATATATATAATTATTTATTTATTTCCACATTTTGTAATCTGGACGTGTGTATGTGGGCACACGAATAAAAAGAGAGAGAGAGAGAGAGAGAGAGGGGAGGGAGAGAGCATGTAGGAAGTAGACAGTTGTGCATGAGATAGGGATATTGAGTGTCTCCTTATAAGGTTGCGTCATAATTGTGAACCTTAGCTGGGGTGTGCTGGCCCGGAGGTGAAGTGTTGGGGTCAACAACTCGGTGCAGGTACACATGAGGTACATGTGTAAGGCTTACAGGTGTAATGTTCATAGGTGCTGGACGAGCATGTAAGGCGTACAATTATGGTGAACACTTAATGATGATGTATTATGCATGTACATAAAATTTGTTTGCTTATAAGGCAAAATATTATATATATATATATATGTATATATATATATATATATATATATATATATATATATATATATATATATATATATATATTATTTTATTATCACACCGGCCGATTCCCACCAAGGCAGGGTGGCCCGAAAAAGAAAAACTTTCACCATCATTCACTCCATCACTGTCTTGCCAGAAGGGTGCTTTACACTACAGTTTTTAAACTGCAACATTAACACCCCTCCTTCAGAGTGCAGGCACTGTACTTCCCATCTCCAGGACTCAAGTCCGGCCTGCCGGTTTCCCTGAATCCCTTCATAAATGTTACTTTGCTCACACTCCAACAGCACGTCAAGTATTAAAAACCATTTGTCTCCATTCACTCCTATCAAACACGCTCACGCATGCCTGCTGGAAGTCCAAGCCCCTCGCACACAAAACCTCCTTTACCCCCTCCCTCCAACCCTCCCTTCCTAGGCCGACCCCTACCCCCTGCCTTCCTTCCACTACAGACTGATACACTCTTAAGTCATTCTGTTTCGCTCCATTCTCTCTACATGTCCGAACCACCTCAACAACCCTTCCTCAGCCCTCTGGACAACAGTTTTGGTAATCCCGCACCTCCTCCTAACTTCCAAACTACGAATTCTCTGCATTATATTCACACCACACATTGCCCTCAGACATGACATCTCCACTGCCTCCAGCCTTCTCCTCGCTGCAACATTCATCACCCACGCTTCACACCCATATAAGAGCGTTGGTAAAACTATACTCTCATACATTCCCCTCTTTGCCTCCAAGGACAAAGTTCTTTGTCTCCACAGACTCCTAAGTGCACCACCACTCTTTTCCCTCATCAATTTATGATTCACCTCATCTTTCATAGACCCATCCATGACACGTCCACTCCCAAATATCTGAATACGTTCACCTCCTCCATACTCTCTCCCTCCAATCTGATATTCAATCTTTCATCACCTAATCTTTTTGTTATCCTCATAACCTTACTCTTTCCTGTATTCACCTTTAATTTTCTTCTTTTGCACACCCTACCAAATTCATCCACCAATCTCTGCAACTTCTTCAGAATCTCCCAAGAGCACAGTGTCATCGGCAAAGAGCAGCTGTGACAACTCCCACTTTGTGTGTGATTCTTTATTTTTCTTTTAACTCCACGCCTCTTGCCAAGACCCTCGCATTTACTTTCTCTTACAACCCCATCTATAAATATATTAAACAACCACGGTGACATCACACATCCTTGTCTAAGGCCTACTTTTACTGGGAAAAAATTTCCCTCTTTCCTACATACTCTAACTTGAGCCTCACTATCCTCAAAAGTAAAAACTCTTCACTGCTTTCAGTAACCTACACCTCCTACACCATACACTTGCAACATCTGCCACATTGCCCCCTATCCACCCTGTCATACGCCTTTTCCAAATCCATAAATGCCACAAAGACCTCTTTAGCCTTATCTAAATACTGTTCACTTATATGTTTCACTAAACACCTGGTCCACACCCCCACCCCCTACCTTTCCTAAAGCCTCCTTGTTCATCTGCTATCCTATTCTCCGTCTTACTCTTAATTCAATTATATATATATATATATATATATATATATATATATATATATATATATATATATATATATATATCTAAGAAAAGATATAAAATCTAAGAAAAAAGAGTATGTGGTGAATTTTAACGATTTATGCAGCATCTATACTGTGAGTTTTTAATACTACTATAAATGTAAAACAATTTAATCTCAAATTGTTGCTTTCGTGAGTACGCCAGTTACTGAAGTTCAACTAATTGCTCAATAATTACCACTGATGTTCATCTAATTGGTCGATCATTACTACGAAGCACTGCAATGAAACTCTTCTCATTTTTAATTAACTGTTAAAGGAGTTTCGTCAGGAACTTAACTATTCCATATTTTCATCTTTTTTTTTTTAAATATTCCGTGAGAACGAGTTATTACATTTATCTGTTACATATCATGGAAAATGATTTGTTATGAATTTCTTAGCATTCGTTAGAATTTGTTAGGCATTTGTTATACAAATGAAGTTCCTCGACTTTGATAGAGAAAAACATTACGAGTTAAAACAAACACAACTAAAAAAATATGGAAAGTGAAACACACACACACACACACACACACACACACACACACACACACACACACACACACACACACACACACTACACAAATAAGAACATAAACAGGAGGAAATGAAAAAAAAATATATTCGTTTACTGCTACAAGTTCCACTGTGTAATAGAGTCGATGTTATCATGAGATCTTCAGAAGTCAGTAATATGTTACCAGGGTGATCACAAGCCACTCCTCCTCTTCCTCCCTATCTTCCTTCCCTCCCTCTCCTTACTCCCCTTTTCCAGGGATGACACAACCCTCCCTTGCAGGGAGGTAACTCCCCGATCATACATTCGGTTGTTCTCCAGGATGCTTTTGGTGTTAAATCCTGGATGTTTTTCGTAGTATTTCCTTCTTATGAGAAGAGGAAGAAGACAGGAAGAATTCGATAGAATAATATACATTCATGGCATAAGAGGAGAGAGAGAGAGAGAGAGAGAGAGAGAGAGAGAGAGAGAGAGAGAGAGAGAGAGAGAGAGAGAGAGAGAGAGAGAGAGAGAGAGAGAGACAGACAGACAGACAGAGACAGAGAGAGAGACAGAGAGAGAGAGAGAGAGAGAGAGAGAGAGAGAGAGAGAGAGAGAGAGAGAGAGAGAGAGAGAGAGAGAGAGAGAGAGAGAGAGAGAGAGAGAGAGAGAGAGAGAGAGAGAGAGAGAGAGAGAGAGAGAGAAGATAACAGCTTTTAGCTTGTAAATAAAGTTACGAACCTTAAACCTGTGTAAAGAGAGAGAGAGAGAGAGAGAGAGAGAGAGAGAGAGAGAGAGAGAGAGAGAGAGAGAGAGAGAGAGAGAAATGTCATTAACCTCACTCTCTCTCTCCTTCCTGTTTTCATCGCACATTACTCAATTGAATCAATCAAATTATTCCTGTCTTCTGCTAATATATACAACTGTATGCGCATGTGAGCGGATAAGTATGTGTATGTGTGCGTGCGTATGTGTATTTCAGCAATGTTATGTGTAAATGTTTCTGTGTGAGTCTGGGTTGACGCGCCTGTGCGTAATGTACACATATACGCTGTAAGGCTTATGTGTTGGTAATTTTTTCCGTGCGTATAAGGTTCCTCTTGTATGCGCATATGCCTTTTCGTGGGTATATACAAGTGCTCACGCATATACGTTCTAGCATATAGACGCACTTACGCTGTTGTGTGCGCATATTTGAATGGGTATGCGGTAGACACTAATGATCTTGTGTGCGTATGTAGCTCTCAGTACATACGTAATAATATACGCACTAACCCTCTTCTTGTATACACATACTCCTTTCCGTGTGCATGCAAGCGTATTCCCGCTACGACTTCGGTGCGTTTATTGTTCCACCTGCGCATGTACTCGAACGCAAACACTTACGCATGCGGCGTGCCTCAATTTCCGGTGTGGTGGAGAAGGAAATGAAGTTAATCTCTCGGCAGCGCTGGAGATTTTTATCACTTTTGTTGCAGACGTTGTATTCTCAACGCAGGAAATAAATCTTGGTATAAATCACTGACAGAACGTGGGGGAAGGGGTGGTGGTGATGGGGCGAGGGGTTGTGGTGATAGGGCGAGAGGTTATGGTGATAGGGCGATGGGTTGTGGTGATGCGATGAGGGGTTGTGGTGATGCGACGAGGGGTTGTGGTGATAGGGCGAGGGGTTCTGGTGATGCTACGAGGGGTTGTGGTGATAAGGGCGAGGAGTTGTGGTGATGCGACGAGGGGTTGTGGTGATGCGACGAGGGGTTGTGGTGATAGGGCGAGGGGTTATGGTGATAGGGCGAGGGGTTGTGGTGATGCGACGAGGGGTTGTGGCGATGCGGCGAAGGGTTGTGGTGATGCGACGAGGGGTTGTGGTGATAGGGCGAGGGGTTATGGTGATAGGGCGAGGGGTTGTGGTAATGCGACGAGGGGTTATGGTGATAGGGCGAGGGGTTGTGGTGATGCGACGAGGGGTTGTGGTGATGCGACGAGGGGTTGTGGTGATAGGGCGAGGGGTTGTGGTGATGCGACGAGGGGTTGTGGTGATAGGGCGAGGGGTTGTGGTGATGCGACGAGGGGTTGTGGTGACTGGGCGAGGGGTTGTGGTGATTGGGCGAGAAGTTGTGGTGATGGGGCGAGGGAGGCAGTGATGGGGCGAAGAAGGCAGTGGTGATGAGGCGAGGGAGGCAGTGGTGATGGGGCGAGGGAGGCAGTGGTGATGAGGCGAGGGAGGCAGTGGTGATGGGGCGAGGGAGGCAGTGGTGATGGGGCAGAGGCAGTGGTGATGAGGCGAGGGAGGCAGTGGTGATGAGGCGAGGGACAGTGGTGATGGGGCGAGGGGAGGCAGGTGGTGATGAGGCGAGGGAGGCAGTGGTGATGGGGCGGAGGGAGGCAGTGGTGATGGGGCGAGGGAGGCAGTGGTGATGGGGCGAGGGAGGCAGTGGTGATGGGGCGAGGGAGGCGTGGTGATGGGGCGGGGAGGGAGGCAGTGGGTGATGGGGGCGAGGGGGAGGCAGTGGTGATGGGGCGAGGGAGGCAGTGGTGATGGGGCGAGGGAGGCAGTGGTGATGAGGCGAGGGAGGCAGTGGTGATGGGGCGAGGGAGGCAGTGGTGATGGGGCGAGGGAGGCAGTGGTGATGAGGCGAGGGAGGCAGTGGTGATGGGGCGAGGGAGGCAGTGGTGATGGGGCGAGGGAGGCAGTGGTGATGGGGCAGGGATACAGAGTGTTATGAGAGAACAAATGTAATAAAGTTGGTAGAATTACCGACAATATGTAAAGTAAAAGGACACAAGTGCAACTAATGTGACATTTTATTGTGGCAACGTTTCGCTCTCCATGAGCTTTATCAAGCCATTACAAACAATGAGGAAATGGTATGGTGATACCGACAAGATGTGGAAAAAGACTCTTATGTACAGTTCAGGACATTTATTAAA
The DNA here is from genome assembly GCF_038502225.1 of Cherax quadricarinatus. Taxonomy (NCBI): domain Eukaryota; kingdom Metazoa; phylum Arthropoda; class Malacostraca; order Decapoda; family Parastacidae; genus Cherax; species Cherax quadricarinatus. The sequence continues at coordinate 16,083,837 of NC_091348.1, forward strand.
GGAAACGTTTCGCCACGAGTGGCTTCTTCAGTCCTGATACAGAGAAAACTAAGAAAACATATATATATATATATAGTGGCAGGAGTCAGGTGAGGTGACGCGTGGGTAGAGGTGGTAGTAGTAGTAGTAGTAGTAGTAGTAGTAGTAATGGAACTAAGGAGGTGAAGCTAGAGAGAGACCTGTTGGCATCAAGTAACACCAGTTCCCAGGATGGGTAATATCCTCTTGCTTAGTAATTTTGAAATACTGTAACTACCGGATTTTTGCTTTATAGTGTTACTGACAGAAATTAGTGCAGCTTCAATGCATTTTCTCCGTCTTAAGTCGTCTTCTTTAATAACTAGTTTAGCTTCATTGAATTTCATGAGGTGTCCAACATCGTCTCTATGTTGAACACATGCGTTTTTGCGGTCATCATTTCCGCAAGCATTTTTTCCCCTACATATACTTTGTTACACCCCCCACATGGTATAGTGTAGATTCCTGCACTTGTGCCAGAATCATGCTTGGGTTTTTGTAATAGGTTCCTAATAGTAGTTGAAGAGCTGGTAGATATTTTAGCCAGTTTTCTGTCAAACATTTATGAAACATTAGTGGCAACGTTGCTGACCGGTAAAACGATGTAACTTGGAGGCTTTTCTTCAATTTGATAGGTGTTGGTCTTGCTGAGGATACGTGTCGCAGTTCGGGTGACCTCCAAAGACCCACAAACCAAATGTGCCTATGAGACCCATTACATCTGGAATCGGCAGCGCCCCTCACAGTCTAGCAGGAGTTTTGGCGCATCTAAAGCAGTTCGGGTGACCTCCATAACCGCATCAGGGATCTCGACATGAGTGATAAGAAGCTTGCAAGTTTTGACGTGACTGCCTTATTCACCAATGTCCCAGTTGATCAAGCCATTGATCTTCTTCGCAGGGTGATTAAAGATGATACAGAGTTACCTGTACCCCGCCAAGATTTTGTGAGCCTTGTCGAACTTTGTGTTCGTCATAACTGTTTTAGGTTCGAGGACAAGAAGTACAAACAACTCTTCGGACTAGCCATGGGATCCCCCCTTAGTGCAGTTCTGGCCAATTTATATATGGAGGACCTGGAATCAAGAAGGATCCTCAGTAACATCCCTCGTTCAGTTACATGGATGCGGTACGTAGATGATATTTTGGTCATTGTACCCAAAAATCTTGATGTACGGGGCATCCTCAACACCATCAACACTCTGGAACCTACTATTAAATTTACATTAGAGGAGGAGAAGGACAACCAATTACCTTTTATCGACGTTCTCTTATGCACAGGGGAAAACAAACTTTCTTTTAAAGTCTACCGGAAGCCTACCTACAAGAACGATCTTCTACATTTCTTCTCTCACCATGACACAAGAACTAAAAGAGGGGTAGTTATTGGCTTCTTTCTGAGAGCCTACAGAATTTCCAGTCCGCAGTTCCTCGAAGAAGAATGTACATACATCACCAACTCTTTTAGTTCACTACACTTTCCCCTACACTTCATACGTGACTGCAGGAAACGTGCGACACGTATCCTCAGCAAGACCAACACCTATCAAATTGAAGAAAAGCCTCCAAGTTACATCGTTTTACCGGTCAGCAACGTTGCCACTAATGTTTCAAAAATGTTTGACAGAAAACTGGCTAAAATATCTGCCAGCTCTTCAACTACTATTAGGAACCCGTTACAAAAACCCAAGCATGATTCTGGCACAAGTGCAGGAATCTACACTATACCATGTGGGGGGTGTGACAAAGTATATGTAGGGGAAACAGCCAGAACTCTGGACATTAGGATAGCAGAACACAGAAATGCTTGCAGAAATGATGACCGCAAAAACGCATGTGTTCAACATAGAGACGATGTTGGACACCTCATGAAATTCAATGAAGCTAAACTAGTTATTAAAGAAGACGACTTAAGACGGAGAAAATGCATTGAAGCTGCACTAATTTCTGTCAGTAACACTATAAAGCAAAAATCCGGTAGTTACAGTATTTCAAAATTACTAAGCAAGAGGATATTACCCATCCTGGGAACTGGTGCTACTTGATGCCAGCAGGTCCCTCTCTAGCCTCACCTCCTTAGTTCCATTACTACTACTACTACTACTACTACTACTACTACCACCACTTCTACCCACATGTCACCTCACCTGACTCCTGCCACTATATATATAAATGTTTTCTTAGTTTTCTCTGTATTAGGACTGAAGAAGCCACTCGTGGCGAAACGTTTCCTTTAATAAATGTCCTGAACTGTACATAAGTGTCTTTTTCCACATTACAAACAATACATGGACACAGTAAGTAAGTAAGTAAGTAAGTAAGTTTATTCAGGTATACACAAATACAGTTACATAGAATTATCATACATAGCAGCATATGTGTAGAGAACCTAGGATAACCCAAAAAAGTCAGAGTGACTTATTTCCATTGGGGTCTATATAGGCTATAGGTATGCTAGGCAAGACACATATGCAACAGTTAGGTATCTTTATTTCGAAACGTTTCGCCTACACAGTAGGCTTCTTCAATCGAGTACAGAAAAGTTGATAGAAGCAGAAGATACTTGAAGACGATGTAATCAGTCCATCACCCTTAAAGTTTTGAGGTGGTCAGTCCCTCAGTCTGGAGAAGAGCATTGTTCCATAGTATGAAACAATATTGTTCCATAGTATGAAACAATATTGTTTCATACTATGCCGACAATGTCAAAGTTGTTGTGTGAATAGAAGAATAAGTGAGGAACGCTGCAGCAGGTACACTGTCTTTTGAATGACACACTTGGGTATATATTCTAAAAATGTTTCGCTATTCACACTCCTTCAACTTTCCCACAGCAGGATTAGAACCTGCACACTCTGCATCAAACTATGTAGTACTTTAATGCAGTGTGTGTGTGCGTGTGTGTAGGGTGTGCGTGTGTGTGTGTGTGTGGGGGGGGTGGAGTGGGGGTGGAGGGGGTTGTCTGTGTGCCCGCAACACAACACATTTCCCTCAAGTTGCAACACAAACACATGATACACACATATCTCCTTCCCTTCCACTGAGTCGTTACTCTTGCTAAGAAGCGCTAATTGGGCATCCATTGTTCCCCTGTTGCTTCATTAAGTAGCAGTGTGAACGGTGGTTAACGAACACCACTAACACTGTTACTGTTTCCCTCGTTGGCACGTTAAGTAGCAGTGTGAACGGTGCTTAACGAACACCACTAAAACTCTCATGGTTCCCTCGCTGCCACATAAAGTAGACTTCAGATGGTTGTTAACGAATACCTCTCACACTAGATTTGTTCCTTGGCTGTCGTTAAGCAGCAGCGTGATGGAAGAGTATCTCTGAGATAGATAATTCCCTTTTCCCTTTCTTACTATTAATATACTCTTTCCCTACCATCCTTTTAAATTTTTTTTTACTTTTCTCCTCTCCTCCTCTCTCATTATCACCCCGATTCTTCCTTCACTCTCCATCCCCTTTCCCATTTTCCTTCCTGCATGGCTCTCTCCCTTACTAATCATTGAATATCGCCTCGAACAGCAATAAATTATTGATAATCTCCTCGTTAAGCCGATATATATATATATATATATATATATATATATATATATATATATATATATATATATATATATATATATATATATATATATGCAATAAGATCACAGTAAACAGGTGATTTTAAAATATGCAAAACAATCACTGTGAAAGAGAAGTGAAATTCCAAGCGCTTTCGTGACTACTCACATTGTCAAGGAACTTTCATAGTTCCTTGACAATGTGAGTAGTCACGAAAGCGCTTTGAATTTCACTACTCTTTCACAGTGGTTGTTTTGCATATATATATATATATATATATATATATATATATATATATATATATATATATATATATATATATATATATATATATAATCTCTCATTCCACAGCAGAATTCGAACATGCACACAGTACATCAAAGTACGCAGGTACGCAGTATTTTTTTTTTTTTTTTTTTTTTTTTTTACACAGGATGTGTGCAGAGTCAGATCCCAGAGAGAGAGAGAGAGAGAGAGAGAGAGAGAGAGAGAGAGAGAGAGAGAGAGAGAGAGAGAGAGAGAGTGAGAGTGAGAGTGAGAGAGAGAGAGAGAGAGAGAGAGAGAGAGAGAGAGAGAGAGAGAGAGAGAGAGAGAGAGAGAGAGAGAGAGAGAGAAGGAGTAGTAACCTTTCCTGATCGCCAATATGGCTTCAGGAAAGGTTACTCTGCTGCTGATCTGTTGTTAAACCTCTCCACTAAGTGGCACCAGTCACTGGATGAATCCAAAGTCAGCTGTGTGGTAGCACTGGACATTGCTGGCGCTTTCGACCGGGTGTGGCACCAGGGCCTCTTAGCAAAACTTCAAGCACTGTGAATTGCAGGCTCTACGCAATGTCTCCTCAGTGATTACCTTCATGGTAGATCTCTAAGTGTAGTTCTCAATGGAACGGAATCAGCAAGACATCCTATTGGGGCAAGTGTTCCACAAGGTAGCGTGCTGGGTCCATTGTTATGGAATGTCTACTTCAACGACCTTCTTCATCTCATCCCAGAATCACATGCATATGCAGACGACTGTACACTGACATTCACTTATCCAAGAGAAGAAATGCCAGCTGCTCTAAGCTACATCAATCACCAGCTGAGAGCTACATCAGCTTGTGAAAATAGATGGCAAGTAACATTTGCACCTGAGAAAACGCAAATGATGATCGTCTCTAGGCACCATGATGGTAATGCTGGTGCAGTAGTAAGGATGAATGGGAGGGTGTTGGCACCTGGAGAAGACGTTGATATCCTTGGGGTGAAATTTGACTCCAAACTAACCATGAAGAACCATGTTGTGAATCTTGCAAACAACGCAGCCAGGAAGCTTACAGCACTTCGCCGTATCTCGCATCTGCTTGACAGTAGGGGTTGCAAGATCCTGTACGAGGCGCAAGTACGCTCACACCTTGAGTATGCTCCACTTTCTCGGTTTGCCTGCCCCCCTCTCATCTGCGACTGCTTGACAGAGTAGAGAACAGAGCAAGACGTCTCATCTCTCGCCTGGACCCATCCTGGATAGATCTGTCATTTCAGCAGAGCCTTCAACATAGGAGGGATGTGGGTGGCCTTACTGTTATGTACAAGGCCAATATTGTCAAAATACCACACTTGGATCCACTTCGAGGACAGCGTGAAACAAGCTTTTATGCCACAAGACGGGCAGAAAGCAGCAACTTCACTCTGGCTGTACCCTTCTCCAGAACATCACTCCATCTGAGATCATACATACCCAGGATGACTCGAGTATGGAACACATTCGTACAGCATAATGATGTCAACGAGATAAGTCAGTTGATCAAATGAAAATGCTGGCCCACAGATGGCTCCAACTTCATCCTGTTCCCTACTTGTATGTCTCATAACAATAAAAATGCTTTCAAATGAGCTGATGTAGGTAACAGCTCTTAGCTTGCCAATAAAGTTAGGAATCCTTAACCTGTAAATAGCTGTCAATAAAGCTAGGGATCCTTAACCTTGTCAAACCCTGTGTAAAAAAAAAAAAAAAAAAAAAAAAACGACAGAGTGGCATACACAGTTTTCAAGGATGCCTGGAAATTAACGATTATACTAACACCTGCCGAAAAAAAGCGCATTATTTGTACACACATTTCAGCAAGCTGTCGTAGCCAGCTTGACAAAAACAACAAAAACTAGTAACTGTGAATGACTTGTGAAATCGTAATGCCACGACTGTAAGCAACTGCTGGTTTTAGGAACAGCTTGCCATGGATTTCAACCCTCCGTTCAGTGAGTAATATATTGTATACTGTGAAGAGGACAACCATGACAGAAAATGTCATTAAGACAATGTTCCACTCTGTGTAGAGCTTTATACCGCTCTACACAATGTTCCACTCTGTGTAGAGCTTCATACCGCTCTACACAAGAACGAAACAATCCTGTTCTACATCCTGTGTTTTTTTCCTCTTTGGTTGGCAGGGGTAAGGGAAAGGGAGAGGGAGGGGAAACAGAAGTAGAGGAGGAGAGAGGAAGAGAAAGAGTGGGAGGAAGATTGGGAGACGAGTGATTAATGGGCATAAATACGCAAACATTCACATGTGTGCATTCAAAGTCATGTACACATGTATCTGAGCACACACAAACCTAGCAAAGACTGTTTAAGAGGTTGGAAAAGGGTACACAAGGGCACAGTTGGAAGTCAGCCTCACACAACCCCAGGATAGTCAATATTTCTTTAGCCTCAGGGCAGTCAGGTAGTGGAAGAAATTAGATGAAGAGATGCTTGAGGCAGACTCCATACTAAGCATTAAGAATAGGTATAATAGGCCCCGTGATCACACGAGGGAGTGAACTCCGTTACAGCCACTTAGAAGGCCACTTAGAAGGCAGGGAGACTCGAAGGAGCGGAGACTCGACTCCTGCAACTACAAACAGGTGAGTACAAAGGAGTTACGTCAAAGACGCGAGAAAGGTAACGTTAATGACCCTCGTAACAAGTGACAGCCAATTACGTCTTCTGCCCGAGCTAACTACTACGAGCAGCTCAACGTCGTTAATAGGTGATTAGCGAAGGAAGAGGCAGGAAGGAGAGGAATTAGATGATACAGTAGTTACTGGATGGTCAAACAAGTCAAGTTCCTTTGACTTCTTGTTCTGTGTAATGTGTGGTGGTATGTGGTGATGTGTGATGTGTGGTGATGTGTGGTGGTGTGTGGTGGTGTGTGGTAATGTGTAGTGGTGTGTGGTATGTGGTGGTGTGTGGTGGTGGTGTGTGGTGGTGTGTAGAAGTGTGTAGTGGCGTGTAGTGGTGTGTGGTGTGTGGTGGGGTGTGGTGGTGTGTGGTGGGGTGTGGTGGTGTGTGGTGGGGTGTGGTAGTGTGTGATGTGTGGTGGTGTGTGGTGGTGTGTGGTAGTGTGTGGTAGTGTGTGGTGGTGTGTGGTGGTGTGTGGTAGTGTGTAGTGGTGTGTGGTGGTGTGTGGTGGTGTGTAGTGGTGTGTGGTGGTGTGTGGTAGTGTGTAGTGGTGTGTGGTGGTGAGTGGTAGTGTGTGGTGGTGTGTGGTGGTGTGTGGTAGTGTGTGGTAGTGTGTGGTAGTGTGTGGTAGTGTGTGGTGGTGTGTGGTGGTGTGTGGTGGTGTGTGGTGGTGTGTGGTGGTGTGTGGTGGTGTGTGGTGGTGTGTAGAAGTGTGTAGTGGCGTGTAGTGGTGTGTGGTGTGTGGTGGGGTGTGGTGGTGTGTGGTGGGGTGTGGTAGTGTGTGATGTGTGGTGGTGTGTGGTAGTGTGTGGTAGTGTGTGGTGGTGTGTGGTTGTGTGTGGTAGTGTGTAGTGGTGTGTGGTGGTGTGTGGTGGTGTGTAGTGGTGTGTGGTGGTGTGTGGTAGTGTGTAGTGGTGTGTGGTGGTGTGTGGTGGTGTGTGGTGGTGTGTGGTGGTGTGTGGTGGTGTGTGGTAGTGTGTGGTAGTGTGTGGTAGTGTGTGGTAGTGTGTGGTAGTGTGTGGTGGTGTGTGGTGGTGTGTGGTAGTGTGTAGTGGTGTGTGGTGGTGTGTGGTGGTGTGTGGTAGTGTGTAGTGGTGTGTGGTGGTGTGTGGTGGTGTGTGGTGGTGTGTGGTGGTGTGTGGTGGTGTGTGGTAGTGTGTAGTGGTGTGTGGTGGTGTGTGGTGGTGTGTGGTAGTGTGCAGTAGTGTGTGGTGGTCTGTGGTGGTGTGTGGTGGTGTGTGGTGGTGTGTGGTAGTGTGTAGTGGTGTGTGGTGGTGTGTGGTGGTGTGTGGTAGTGTGTAGTGGTGTGTGGTGGTGTGTGCTGGTGTGTGCTGGTGTGTGGTGGTGTGTGGTAGTGTGTAGTGGTGTGTGGTGGTGTGTGGTGGTGTGTGGTGGTGTGTGGTAGTGTGTAGTGGTGTGTGGTGGTGTGTGGTAGTGTGTAGTGGTGTGTGGTGGTGTGTGGTGGTGTGTGGTGGTGTGTGGTGGTGTGTGGTGGTGTGTGGTGGTGTGTGGTGGTGTGTGGTAGTGTGTAGTGGTGTGTGGTGGTGTGTGGTGGTGTGTGGTGGTGTGTGGTAGTGTGTAGTGGTGTGTGGTGGTGTGTGGTGGTGTGTGGTGGTGTGTGGTAGTGTGTAGTGGTGTGTGGTGGTGTGTGGTGGTGTGTGGTGGTGTGTGGTGGTGTGTGGTGGTGTGTAGTGGTGTGTGGTGGTGTGTGGTGGTGTGTGGTGGTGTGTGGTGGTGTGTAGTGGTGTGTGGTGGTGTGTGGTGGTGTGTGGTGGTGTGTGGTGGTGTGTGGTGGTGTGTGGTAGCGGTTGGGCTGAGGGGGAATGGTGATGTTTTGTAGAGCTATGACAATTTCATAATAATAATAATAATAATAATAATAATAATAGATAATAATACTAGGAGGGCTGTGTATAAAGACCGACCCAAGAGAACATGGTCTAACTATGGGTTACCTGTGAAATGTTCCAGCCACGTTATTATGACTTATACGTTAATGTAGGAAAGTCTAGCGTACAAGAGCATAACACAAACAGTTTACTGTACTGCCAATGGTGTTGACGTGAAGTACAGAGTAAACTTCACGTGTACACTCTGGTTTAATTATAATTTAACTAACGCTGATAAATATTTAAACAATAACTTTCGAATTTGTAAATAAGTTAGGAATCTGTAGCCTAACCTTGTAAAACTTTGTGTAAAAGTGGTAAGAGAGAGAGAGAGAGAGAGAGAGAGAGAGAGAGAGAGAGAGAGAGAGAGAGAGAGAGAGAGAGAGAGAGAGAGAGAGAGAGGTAGGTAGGTTAGGGGTGGAGGGTAGAAGACAGCAAGGACGACAGTTAAAATTTAAAAGTTCTCAATGTTTACAGATTGCTCCATATTTTTTATGGATTTATGTTAGCCAAACGTATATATATTTTTTTAAATTAGAGGAAGGTCAATCAATGAAGTGCATAATTCCTCGCCAGTCTATTAGACTCGATCGATGTATCTATCAAGGAGTCGACAGAACAGAAAATGGCACACTCAGGACCTTTCTTACCACAAACACAATGAACCCAAGGAGTTAACAAAAGGAAAAGCCATTTTAAAGAATCGAAGCTCTCAAGGCTTCTTAAAGAAGCCATCTCATAACACCTCTTTCTTCCAGCAAGACGCACCCTCTTCAAAGTTACCTGTTCATCTCCATGTCCTATTCCTATCTCATCTCCAGTGCTCCCACCCCTTTTCCCTCTTACATTCCCCCTCCCTTCCCTCTGGTCTCGTTCCTCCCCCCTTATGCCTCCTCCCTTATCCCCCAACACACACACACACACACACACACACACACACACACACACACACACACACACACACACACACACACACACCACTTTCATGGGATCTTAAAACCCTCAGCAATACGAGCAATCAGACACACAATGGCACTGAGAGGAGCACTTCATCCCTGGGAGTCATGTGAGTGGAGCGCCACTCAGACACCCCGGAGGGAGCACCTTTCTAGACGTAAAGCCGCTTTCTGAAAGGTGTTAGAGCCTTCTTATCCCCCCTTCCTTCCATCGTTCCTTTTTTTTTAACCCTGAGCTCTTAATCACCGTGACCACCTTCTCCTCCCCTCTTCTTTTTTTTTCATTCTCTTCATCCTTCCTCTCTTCCTGCACCTAAGTCCTTTTCTTCTCTAGTCTCGTCTCCTTTTTTCCTCCCCCTTTTCCTACGCCTAACTCCCTTCCTTTTTATTCTCAACTCCTACTCCTCCTGCATCTCGTCTTCCACCAGCCTCGTCATGGTGTACAAAGAGTCACTCAGCCACATAAAGAATCACTTGACCGCTTGAAGCCACACTTAATGTACAATGCGGCCCCCAGGGCGGCGTGTCTACGATTGTCTTCACAGGTTTTCTCTCTCTCTCTCTCTCTCTCTCTCTCTCTATCTATCTATCTATCTCTATCTCTCTCACTCTCTCTCTCTCTCTCTCTCTCTCTCTCTCTCTCTCTCTCTCTCTCTCTCCGTCAAGACGAGTTTTTGTCTCCTTGTAGCTTCGCTGGAAATTTTTTCAGGTCATTGGCGTTATTGGCATTTTTTTATTGGTATATCTCTCTCTCTCTCTCTCTCTCGTGTGTGTGTGTGTGTGTGTGTGTGTGTGTGTGTGTGTGTGTGTGTGTGTGTGTGTGTGTGTGTGTGTGTGTGTGTGTGTGTGTACCAAACCTTCAACTTCTGTTCTAATACTGTAACTGTGGTGCGGGGGGTGGAAACAGAGAGATCGGTGTGTGATGGTTGGTTTGGATTGTTCAGTTGCCTTGGGGGTGTCGTGGCTGGAGTCCTTCTGCAGGTGTTTCTGGGGGGTGTGCTTGTCCTTCCATTTGATCCTGGGTTATTCTGCTCTCCTTTTTCATTTCCTCCCATTTCTCCTTTCGTGTGTGTGTGTGTGTGTGTGTGTGTGTGTGTGTGTGTGTGTGTACTCACCTATATGTACTCACCTATATGTGGTTGCAGGGGTCGAGTCATAGCTCCTAGCCCCGCCTCTTCACTGGTCGATACTAATTCACTCTCTCCCTGCTCCATGATATTTGTCATACCTATTCTTAAAGCTATCTATGGAACTTGCTTCCACTACTTCACTCTGTGTACTCACCTAATTCACCTAATTGTGGTTGCAGGGGTCGAGACTCAGCTCCTGGCCCCGCCTCTTCACTGATCGCTACTGGGTCCTCTCTCTCTCTGCTTCCTGCGTTTTGTCATACCACTTCTTAAAACTATGTATGGTTCCTGCCTCTACTACTTCACTTGCTAGGCTATTCCACTTGCTGACAACTCTATGACTGAAGAAATACTTCCTAACGTCCCTGTGACTCGTCTGAGTCTTCAGCTTCCAGTTGTGACCCCTTGTCCCTGTGTCCCCTCTCTGGAACATCCTATCTCTGTCCACCTTGTCTATTCCCCGCAGTATCTTGTATGTCGTTATCATGTCTCCCCTGACCATTCTGTCCTCCAGTGTCGTCAGTCCGATTTCCCTTAACATTTCATCGTACGACATTCCCTTGAGCTCTGGGACTAGCCTTGTTGCAAACCTTTGTACTTTCTCTAACTTCTTGACGTGCTTGACCAGGTGTGGGTTCCAGACTGGTGCTGCATACTCCAGTATGGGCCTAACATACACAGTGTACAGTGTCTTCAACGATTCCTTATTAAGGTATCGGAACGCTATTCTCAGGTTTGCCAGGCGCCTGTATGCTGCAGCAGTTATTTGGTTGATGTGTGCCTCCGGTGATGTGCTCGGTGTTATGGTCACCCCAAGGTCTTTCTCTCTGAGTGAGGTCTGTAGTCTCTGTCCACCTAGCCTATACTCTGTCTGCGGTCTTCTTTGCCCCTCCCCAATCTTCATGACTTTGCATTTGGCTGGATTTAATTCGAGAAGCCAGTTACTGGACCACATGTCCAGCCTGTCCAGGTCTTTTTGCAGTCCTGCCTCATCCTCGTCCGATTTAATTCTTCTCATCAACTTCACATCATCTGCGAACAGAGACACTTCAGAGTCTATCCCTTCCATCATGTCGTTCACATATATCAAAAATAGCACTGGTCCTAGAACTGACCCCTGTGGGACCCCGCTCGTAACAGGCGCCCACTGTGATACCTCTTCACGTACCATGACTCGTTGCTGCCTCCCTGTCAGGTATTCCCTTATCCATTGCAGTGCCCTCCATTTTACATGCGCCTGATCCTCCAGCTTCTGCACTAATCTCTTGTGGGGAACTGTGTCAAAGGCCTTCCTGCAGTCTAGGAAAACGCAATCTACCCACCCCTCTCTCTCGTGTCTTACTTCTGTTACCTTGTCATAAAACTCCAGGAGGTTTGTGATACAGGATTTGCCTTCCATGAACCCATGCTGGTTTTCATTTATAATCTTGTTCCTTTCCAGGTGTTCGACCACTCTCCTCCTGATAATCTTCTCCATGACTTTGCACACAATACATGTCAGAGACACAGGTCTGTAGTTTAGTGCCTCGTTTCTGTTTCCTTTCTTAAATATGGGGACTACATTAGCTGTCTTCCATTTCTCAGGTAGTTGACCAGTTTCAAGGGATGTGTTGAAGATTGTGGTTAGAGGCACGCACAGCATCTCTGCTCCTTCTCTAAGGACCCATGGGGAGATGTTGTCCGGTCCCATTGCCTTTGAGGTGTCAAGGTCACTTAAGGGCTTCTTCACCTCCTCCTTAGTTGTTCGTATGTCATCCAACACTTGTTGGTATATTCCTTCTTGATGTTCCCTTCTGTGCTGTCTTCCCACAGCCCTTCCTGTCTCTACTGTAAAAACTTCCTTAAATCTCCTGTTCAGCTCCTCACATACCTCCTGATAATTTCTTGTGAGTTCTCCACCTTCTGTCTGATCACCTGGTCTTTGACTGTTGTCTTCCTCCTGATGTGGCTATACAACAGTTTCCGGTCAGTCTTGATTCTCGATGCTATGTCATTTTCATACTGTTGCTGGGCCTCCCTCCTTACCTGTGCATACTCATTCCTGGCTCTGCGACTGATCTCCCTATTTTCGTGTGTTCCCTGCCTTCTGTACTTTTCCATTCTCTATTGCACTTTGTTTTTGCCTCCTTACACCGTCGGGTAAACCAAGGGCTCGTTCCGGTCTTCCCGTTGTTACTGTTGCCCTTGGGAATAAACTTTTCCACTGCCTCCTTGCATTTTGTTGTTACATATTCCATCATTTCATTTACTGGCTTTCCTGCCAGTTCTCTGTCCCACTGGACCTCCCGCAGGAAGTTCTTCAACCCTATGTAGTCCCCTCTTTTATAGTCAGGCTTTTCCCATTCAACTCCTGTTATTCTCTCCACTTGCAGCTCTACTATGTATTCAAAGCACAGAACCACGTGGTCGCTAGCTCCTAGGGGACTCTCATACTTGATGTCCTCAATGTTTGAGCTGCCCAGGGTGAACACAAGGTCCAATCTTGCTTGTTCATCCTCCCCTCTCACTCTGGTAGTGTCCTTAACATGCTGGTGCATGATGTTTTCCAGCATCACGTCCAACATCCTGGCTCTCCATGTTTCGGGACCCCCATGTGGCTCCAGGTTTTCCCAGTCGATCTCCCTGTGGTTGAAATCCCCCATAACCAGCAACTTTGCTCTGTTGGAATGAGCTCTTCTTGCCACCTCAGCAAGTGTGTCCACCATTGCTCTGTTGCTCTCTTCATATTCCTCTCTTGGCCTCCTGCAGTTCTGTGGTGGATTATACATCACTGCAATGACCACTTTGTGTTCCCCAG